>NC_135499.1:19185766-19358266 GCF_052857255.1 Amblyomma americanum | reverse complement strand
TTTATGGGTAGCGATTTAAATGACTCTGTAGGAGGCTTTTTTGTGTAAAAAGTACAGTATGGCAGAAAGGAGTCTTTAGGAAATGCACTGTGTAGAAATAGCCATACCAATTCCATGTCATCGTTCGATAGATGTAACAAATACCGTGCAAAGAAGCTTGCTGCATAGTATAGTTGCAAGTTACTGGTTGCAGACCGCTCTGCAGTCACTGGACTGTGATTGTGTATTTACTGCATGACAGTGCGTGCATTGCAGAGCAGTTAGCCAACACAGAGATGCTTGTTCCTATCGTTTACCACACATATAAACATCATAAATGAAACAGAATGCTATGTGTAACATTTTACATGTTCCTTTTAGGCAGCCTCTAAAAATGTTTCCGCATAAATGAGCTAGCTTGGTTGGCAGCAATGTTACACGGGACTGCTGTAACTTGCCAAATTTTCAAATTGTGTGAAAATCATTGCATGCGAGGGGTCACAACAATATCCTGTTTCTTGAAGGTACCGTTGCTTTGTTGGCAATGCTTTGACAGTCATGACCAGCTTTCCGCATTCATGTGCACAGGGTATGCCCATTACGTGCATGCCTTTCTACCTATTAATGGCTTACAATGCAAACAGACAAAAAAAAACACAGCACAAGTACAGATAGTGTTTGTAGTCCGTACTCTTCTTCACCTCAGTAAATATGGCACATACCCACGCGAGGGGATTGGCCAAGGTACAGTGGAGATTGCCAATGAAGTATTTGCACGAGGGAAAAAAAAGACGTGAGGCGGCGGCGTAGAAGACTGAATCAAGATAAAAATAGGGAAATTCAATTAAATTTAGGAAATATGAATTACCAGAAATAGAATCAAGCATTTTGGACATGAGACAGAATTTTGTATACAGCTAACAGGGTAACCGATCAGTTACACTTATGTAATCATGAAGGTAGCCACAAACACTACTTAACGGGAATTCCTTGGCGCTCGCACCGAACGAGAGAAGAACTGGAAGAGACAGACGGAGTCCTAACTTCGAAAGAGGGACCTCCAAATATTGCTTTCTCTGAACTGCGAACCGCCGGCAAGAGAGGAGAAAATGATCTAATGTTTCAACTTGCCCACATGAGACAAAAAGGTTTGTCGTAGCGAACCCGCATTTGCGTAAGTACAAATTTAAGTGAGGAATTTTTTATCGCAGAAGTGTCATGGACACTTCACAACGCCTTGATTTACACCACCGGACATTCCATGGGTACTTTAAGTGGTGGAAGTCCACGGTATTGAGCAACGGATCACTCAAGCTGGCTGAAATATTTTGGAAAAGCTGGAAACGTGAAGTTTCCAAAAGAATGAGGTGAGGGACGGGATAGATTACAGGAGCGCTGAGAGCTAACCTTGCCAATAAATCAGCCACCTCGTTAAAATAGGCACCCGAATGCCTGCAGCTACCCGGACAAAGCGGTCTCACGCACTGTCCACGGAACAAAAAACCTAAGCGACCGATTCAATAAAAAGATTTTCAGGAATTTTGGAGAGAGACTAGAACTGAAGGGCAGTCTGCAAGAATAAGAACCCGTGCTACATGCCTGGGAAGTTTGTGCAAAGCCAAACCAATAGCCAAAAACTCTACGAAGAATAAAGGAGTATAACCAGGGATACGAACGGAATAGCTCCAAGCCAGATCTTGCGAATATATCCCAATCACCGACTTCTCACAACTGTCGGAGGCATCAGTGGAAAGAACAATATAATGAAGAAAATTCTGTAGGCGTTCAGAAAGAAGACCGTTTAGGATATTTGCGGGCATATGTTTCGCATGGGACAGATAAATATGGTAGTAATAGAAGACGGGGTTAGCCTGCGTATGAGCAACTAGTGGCCAGGAGGTCAGATCAACCTGCAGCGGAGCTTGCTTGAACCTAACTTGCGGAAGCTGATAGCGTGGCCAGTGCCTCTTCTTCTTCTCCCCAGTGCCTCCCATGCCTACTGTCTTTTTCTTCCATGAATCATAACAGCATTCCAGCTCAACCCTTTTTTTATGGTTACACAGACATTTCTCACAATTAGCCTGAAAGCCGGCCGTAGTATGGAATGAGTTTAGGGAAAATTACCTTTTTAGTCGTTTTATCTGCACAGCTTAGAAGTATGCGAAAGGTACTTTGGCTGTAAGTGATTTGCCCTTTCTCTCTCATAGTCGTTTTGCGAAATGAAGGGGTGGAATATATATTAACTTCTTCATTACATATTGTGCCACCATTGTCGCAATAACGAAAAATTGGGCACATAGTAAAGATCTGCAAGCATTGAGGATTTGTCTTTAAACTCTGACATCATTATGGATGGAATCAATACAAAGTAGAAGAAAAAGTGTAGTGCAGCAAATATATGATTGAAAGTGAAAGACGAATGTTGTTGATATTGTTAGCCTATCAAAAGATGGCACATGCCCACACTGGCTGATCGGCCATGAATCCGGTGGCTATTCATCTGTACTCAATTAATAAAAAAGAAAACCACAGGGGAACGCAAAACTGGCGGATGTGCTGAATTTCAGGAACAAACCGTGCAACAAGTAACAAAAATATTCCTAAATCAAATTTTACATTGCATAATGAACCATGACAGTACCAAAGCAATGAGACATAAGTGAAGCATTTCATTCCTTTCGTTACAGAAATGAGTTATGAGGTTTGTTGAACAATTAAAAAAATAATTTTTGATGGCAGTCAGCATGGGTCATTTCAAGTTATAGCTCAAGATTACAATCACATCTGATATAGATGACACGCATGCTATGAAAGCAAGATAATTTTTTCCTTTTTTTATGAGAAATGCACAGGCAGTTTCAAGGCTTGCTTCACAATTTAATTTCTGACGTATACATAAAGGCATGCCTATAATTTATTCGTGCGTTACACCAGAACCAACACTACTTAAGTTGGTAAATCATGTTCATTACCTGGGTGTCATTAGTAGCAAACGCTGCTAATGTTATAGACGAACAAACAGCGGTTTTATGAAGACGTTAAGTAATACGTGATACCGTTGTGTCCATCAGGTAATGAACTGTGCGGCAGTTTCGGTTTCTCTTCTCTTATTTTCAAATTCAATTCTCTTACTTTCAGTTTCTCTTCTTCAGAGTTTCAGTTTCAGTCACATGCATGTTGCTTGACACCGCGTATACGTGACTCAGGAAAAGCAGAGGGGGGAAGGGGTCGGAGGAACCTTGGCGTCAGCATGACATCGCTCGCTCCGGTGTGTCGTTTGATCTTGCATCTACAATACAACAACGTGCCGACGAGGTAAACCTTTACTATGAGTTTCACGGGATCTTACGCCCCCTCGTACATTCCTGCAAACCCCGGGCCAGCCACCAATAGTATGAAACCGGTGGAAGGCACTGTTTTCTACCTACTTAGAGGCGTCTGGCGCCTGAGTTTCCTGCATCCCGGCGCAAAGCAATAGATGCTTCTGCATTCGCGCGGCGTCGGAGGTCAGCGTCGTTCCGGAACGCCTCCCGCCACTAGCGCAATTTTAAAACGAAGGATACCTCAAATAAGTGAAGTTACGAAAGGCGAAGATGCGTCGAAGGTGCCTCCGCCCGCCTTCCGTCGCGGAGACAAAAAGAGGGCTCCTTCCTAAAAACTGAGAGAGAGAGGAGAGTAACAGAAATAAAATGGGGAACGAAGGCGCGAAATCGCCCAAGTGTGCGTTATTGCAATGGGTTACTGCCCTATATGGAGCATCACGCTCTATTGTCTGCAAGGAAATAAAATATATAAAAAATATAAAAAGTTTAGGGGGGAATAGACAACATGCTTTGCTGTCACAACTGTTTTCTCTGGTCATGAGCAAGAAAGAATGGCAAGGGGGAGGAGAAGCAAGTGGAAGCAAGCACGCAAATTGGCATGGCCTCAGGCGATGCAGTCGGGGTGCTGTGAATTTCGGTAGGGCTCTGACCTCTGAAGTGTGGAGAGAGTAGCAGGGTTCTCATTCATACCGGCCTGCACAGTATTAAACTTATATATAAAGTATGATTCTCGTTTCTCACGGGTATTTTAATTGGAAGCCGCTCTGTGGCAGCGTAACTTTTAGTTTGTGAGTTTGTGAAACTCGTGAACTTCCTGGGAAAGGTGTTTCGACAGGGGGAGGAGAGGAAGAGATCTGGTGTGCACGCGGTGGTTGTTGAATCTAATTCGGAAGGAATTCTAGGTTTGGCCAATGTTTTGCATCTGACAATCGCCACACTCGCGCATGCATACTACGTTACTACAGTCACAGTTCAAGTCTTCACGGATGGAGTGTTTGAAGTTAGAGTGTGTGCTTTGAGCTGGTGTTGTTGCCCGCATGTGCTGGAAAACTTGACAGCGATTCTTCCTGCAAAGTAGGCAAACCACAGGCTTTCCCGTATTGACAGTAGAGTGAACTACATAATTCTGCATGTTTTTTTTGGTAGTCTCTAGGTAACCCGTAGAACTGTTGGAAAAATTATTGACAGTCGATCGTTTTGTTCGATTATGTTAAAATTTTTTTTTTTAGTTTTGTTGACATTAGGAAGGTTGTTTGCGAAGGTTAAGACGAGATTAGAGCGGTGTCATTTGCGGTTGCTGATGGGGGATCCCCAAACATTTCGTTACGACTTTTTGCTTCCGCTTTCCTAATGGCATCATCAAAAATAGAGGCCGCGGATAGCATTAGTCCCTCAGAACCTCCCGCATACGGCTAGAATTTTCTTCGAAGTCTTCTGGTCGTGAGCAGATCCGTTTGAATCTTATGGCTTGGGAAAATGGAATTGAAGTTTTGCAGTGGCGTGGGTGGCAGCTCCTGTAATGAAGGTACTGTTGCCTGCCTATCCGTGGGCTTTTTATATACACTGGTCATTAAGGTGCCCTTCTCCATTCGAACTGAGACGTCCAAGTAATCAATTTGACTGGTGGAGTTAGTGTGTGTGAAACATGTTTGGATGTACGTTGTTAAATGCTGATATAAACTGGATGAATTCGTCCTCGGTTTTCGTCCATACCATGAATATGTTGTCTAGGAAGCGTTTGTAAAAGCCGGTTTTGTTGGGTATGAGCGGGTAAACTCCGATTCAATGCTATGCGTATATATGTTGGCCTAGTTTGGCGCCATTTTCGTTCCCATAGCGGTACCACTCGTTTTTAGGTAAAATGAGTTGTTGAATTCAATAAACTGGGGCTTGAGGACCAGGTCAGTAAGTGCAGCGATGGTACTTTGGCTAGGAGCATCAGCGTTTTTGTGTTTTCCATAGGACGCGACCAGAGCTCGGATGCCATCATCATGCGGTATGTTGGTGCAAAGAGACAGTACATCAAGGGTAACTAAATATATATATGCAAAGTTGAGAGACGCTTCATTTATACATATTTATTTTGAGTCGACGTTTCGGACAGAGCCTGACCTTTCTCAAGACCGAAGTTACAGCGATCTTTCTGCCGTTCTTGAGGAGTTGTAATTGGCACACATGTCCGCCACATGAAAAGAGCAACAAGAAATCGGGTGCTGGAAAGAAGATGGACACAAAAGAAAATTACTAGAAAAGGCAGAAAGAGTAATAAATAGAAAAAGAAAAACGCGCTGTCGCAACCTGACCGAGAAGCCCCTGGGAGTGGGCAGAAAAAAAAATATAAAAAAGGAAAACGAGGAGCGGGAGGGCAGAATGGTCGCCCCTCAAGGCAGAGCGGCGGCGAGTACCGAAACAGACGTTGGCGGATTCGCGGAGATGAGTGTACTCGCGTGGCGCTGGCCAAAACGAGTAAACAAAAAAAAACAATAAAACGCAGACAGGGCAGGACACTTCCCTGGAGCCTCTTCGGCAGGAATAGTCAATGCGGAATCATCGGCGCAGTTAGCTTAAGTAGAGACACGTGCACTGTGCATGCGAAAACAAACACACAAAAGAAAAACAAAAAGGCGACAAAACATCCGAGTTCGGGAAAGTGTCGTGGGGGGGGGGGGGGGGGGGGGGGGGTGGAGGGGCAAACGTGAATGGCGGGAGCATCTATGCAAGGGCTCTTAAACTGAGAAGCGTTTGCGGGTCGGTAGGCTGGAAACGCCGATTGGTCCGTGGGATGCGTGTCTGCGTGACGTTTTTTTCGTTTCACTCTCGTTCTCAACCGGATGTGGGGTCGCCGCGCCTCTCTCGGCCTGTCCCAAGACAAGCGTTTGCGGGTCGGTAGGCTGGAAGCGCTGACTGGTCCAAAAAAAGTGACGTCACGCCTGTAACATCATGGTCACGTGACTTTTAATGACGTCATGTCCTGTTGGGGACACACACATTTTCCCTAGAGTTTTCTCGGAATTCCCCACCTTTGTGACAGCGTGCGCGGGATAAAAAAGCGCATCTTTACCTCCACCCCACCCAGTTCGACCACTTTGCCGAGCGGGGGGAGGGGGGGGAGCAGTTGAAGAATCCTTGCCTAAATGCTCCCACCATTCACGTTTACCCCCCCCCCCCCCCCACGACACTTTCCCGAACTCGGATGTTTGGTCGCCTTTTTTATTTTTCTTTTGTGTGTTTGTGTTTGCATGCACAGTGCACGTGTGTCTACTTAAGCTAACTGCGCCGCTGATTCCGCATTGACTATTCCTGCCGAAGAGGCTCCAGGGAAGTCCTGCCATGTCTGCGCTTTACTCTGTTTTTTTACTCGTTTTGGCCAGGGGCACGCGAGTACACGCATCTCCGCGAATCCGCCACCGTATGTTTCTGTAGTCGCCGCCGCTCTGCCTTGAGGGGCGACCATTCTCCCCTCCCGCTCCTCGTTTTCCTTTTTTGTATTTCTCTTTTTTTTTTACTGCACTCTCCCAGCGGATTCTCAGTGGACAGGGTGCGACAACGCGCTTTTCTTTTTCTATTTATTACTCTTTCTCCCTTTTCTAGTATTTTTCTTTTTGTCCATCTTCTTTCCAGCACCCGATTGCTTGTTGCTCTTTTCATGTGGCGGACATGTGTGCCAATACAACTCCTCAAGAACGGGATAAAGATCGCTGTAACTTCAGTCTTGAGAAAGGACATGCTCTGTCCGAAACGTCGACTCAAAATAAATCTGTCTAAATGAAGCGTATCTCAACTTTGCATATATATATTTAGTTACTCTTGATGTAGTGTCTCTGTACACCAACATACCGCATGATGATGGCATCCGAGCTCTGGTCGCGTCCTATGGAAAACACAAAAACGCTGATGCTCCTAGCCAAAGTACCATCGCTGCACTTACTGATCTCGTCCTCAAGCTCCACTTTTTTTAATTCAACAACTCCTTTTACCTAAAAACGAGTGGTACCGCTATGGGAACGAAAATGGCTCCAAACTATGCCAACATATATATGCATAGCATTGAATCGGAGTTTATCCGCTCATACCCAACAAAAACGGCTTTTTACAAACGCTTGCTAGACAACATATTCATGGTATGGACGAAAACAGAGGACCAATTCATCCAGTTTATTTCAGCATTTAACAACGTACATCCAAACATCTGTTTCACACACCCTCACTCCACCAGTCAAATTAATTTCTTGGACGTCTCAATTCGAATGGAGAAGGGTACCTTAATCACCAGTGTCTATAGAAAGCCCACGGATAGGCAACAGTACCTTCATTACAGGAGCTGCCACCCACGCCACTGTAAAACTTCAATTCCATATTCCCAAGCCATCAGATTCAAACGGATCTGCTCAGGACCAGAAGACTTCGAAGAAAATTCTAGCCGTATGCGGGAGGTTCTGAAGGACCAATGCTATCCGCGGCCTCTATTATTGATGATGCCGTTGCAAAAGCGGAACCAAAAGATCGTAATGAAATGTTTGGAGATCCCCCATCAGCAAACGCAAATGACGCCGCTCTAATCTCGTCTTAACCTTCGCAAACAACCTTCCTAATGTCAACAAAACTAAAAAAACATTTCGACATAATCGAACAAAACGATCGACTGTCAAAAATTTTTCCAACAGTTCTACGGGTTACCTAGAGACTACCAAAAAAAACATGCAGAATTATGTAGTTCACTCTACTGTCAATAAGGGAAAGCCTGCGGTTTGCCTACCTTGCAGGAAGAATCGCTGTCAAGTTTTCCAGCACATGCGGGCAACAACACCAGCTCAAAGCGCACACTCTAACGTCAAACACTCCATCCGTGAAAACTTGAACTGTGACAGTAGTAACGTAGTATGCATGCTCGAGTGTGGCGATTGTCAGATGCAATACATTGGCCAAACCTAGAATTCCTTCCAAAATAAATTCAACAACCACCGCGCGCACACCAGATCTCTTCCTCTCCTCCCCCGTCGAAACACCTTTCCCAGGAAGATCACGAGTTTCACAAACTAAATGTTACGCTGCTACAGAGCGGCTTCCAAAATACCCGTGAGCGTGAGCAACGAGAATCATACTTTATATATCAGTTTAATTCTGTGCAGGCCGGTATGAATGAAAACCCTGGTACTCTCTCCACACTTCAGAGGTCAGAGTCCTAGCCCTACTGAAATTCACAGCACCCCAACTGCATCGCCTGAGGCCATGCCAATTTGCGTGCTTGCTTCCACATGCCGCCCTTCTCCTCCCCCTGCCATTCTTTCTTGCTCATGACCAGAGAAAACAGTTGTGACAGCAAAGCATATTGCCCATTCCCCCCTAAGCTTTTTATATTTTTTATATATTTTATTTATTTCTTTTTCCTGCTTTGCAGACAATAGAGCGTGATGCTCCATAAAGGGCAGTAACCCATTGCAATAACGCACACTTGGGCGATTTCGCGCCTTCGTTCCCCATTTTCTTTCTGTTACTCTCCCCTCTCTCTCAGTTTTTAGGAAGGAGCCCTCTTTTTGTCTCCGCGACGGAAGGCGGGCGGAGGCACCTTCGACGCATCTTCGCCTTTCGTAACTTCACTTATTTGAGGTCTCCTTCGTATTAAAATTGCGTTAGTGGCGGGAGGCGTTCCGGAACGACGCTGACCTCCGACGCCGCGCGAATGCAGAAGCATCTATTGCTTTGCGCCGGGATGCAGGAAACTCAGGCGCCAGACGCCTCTAAGTAGGTAGAAAACAGTGCCTTCCACCGGTTTCATAGTATTGGTGGCTGGCCCGGGGTTTGCAGGAATGTACGAGGGGGCGTAAGATCCCGTGAAACTCATAGTAAAGGTTTACCTCGTCGGCACGTTGTTGTATTGTAGATGCAAGATCGAACGACACACCGGAGCAAGCGATGTCATGCTGACGCCAAGTTTCCTCCGACCCCCCCCCCCCCCCCCCTCTACTTTTCCTGCGTCACGTATACGCGGTGTCAAGTAACATGCATGTGACTGAAACTGAAACTCTGAAGAAGAGAAACTGAGAGTAAGAGAATTGAATTTGAAAATAAGTGAAGAGAAACTGAAACTGCCGCACAGTTCATTACCTGATGGACACAACGGTATCACGTATTACTTAACGTCTTCATAAAACCGCTGTTTGTTCTTCTATAAGATTAGCAGCATTAGTATATGTTTGCTATTAATGACACCCAGGTAATGAACATGATTTAAGGAGTGTTGGTTCTAGTGTAACGCACGAATAATTTATAGGCATGCCTTAGTGTATACGTCAGAAATTAAATTGTGAAGCAACCCTTGAAACTGCCTGTTCATTTCTCATAAAAAAAAGGAAAAAAATTATCTTGCTTTCATAGCATGCGTGTCATCTATATCAGATGTGATTGTAATCTTGAGCTATAACTTGAAATGACCCATGCTGGCTGCCATGAAAAATTACCTCTTTAATTGTTCAAAAAACCTCATAACTCATTTATGTCACGAAAGGAATGAAATGCTTCACTTCTGTCTCATTACTTTGGTACAGTCATGGTACATTATGCAACGTAAATTTTGATTTAGGAATATTTTTGTTACTTGTTGCACGGTTTGTTCCTTAAATTCAGCACATCCGCCAGTGTTGAGTTCCCCCGTGGTTTTCTTTTTTATTAATTGAGTACAGACGAATAGCCACCGGATTCTTGGCCGATCGCCCAGTGTGGGTATGTGCCATCTTTTGATAGGCTAACAATATCAACAACATTCGTCTGTCACTTTCAATCATATATGTGCTGCACTATACTTTTTCTTCTACTTTGTATTGATTCCATCCATAATGATGTCAGAGTTTGAAGACAAGTCCTCAATGCTTGCAGATATTTACTATGTGCCCAATTTTTGTTATTGCGACAATGATGGCACAATATGTAATGAAGAAGTGAATATATATTTCCCCACTTCAGTTCGCAAAAAGACTATGAGAGAGAAAGGGCAAACCACTCGCAGCCAAAGTACCTTTCACATACTTCTAGGCTGTGCAGATAAAACGAATAAAAAGGTAATTTTCCCTAAACTCATTCCATACTACGGCCGGCTTTCAGGCTAATTGTGAGAAATGTCTGTGTAACCATGGAGAAAGGGTTGAGCTGGAATGGTGTCATGATTCATGGAAGAAAAAGACAGTAGGCATGGGAGGCACTGGGGAGAAGAAGAAGAGGCACTGGCCACGCTATCAGCTTCCGCAAGTTAGGTTCAAGCAAGCTCCGCTGCAGGTTGATCTGACCTCCTGGCCACTAGTTGCTGGTACGCAGGCTAACCCCGTCTTCTATTACGACCATATTTGCCCGTCCATGCGTAACATATGCCCGCAAATATCCTAAGCGGTCTTCTTTCTGAACACCTACAGAATTTTCTTCATCATACTGTTCTCTCCACTCATGCCTCCGGCAGCTGTGAGAAGGCGGCGATTGGGATATATTCGCAAGATATGGCTTGGAGCTATTCCGTTCGTATCCCTGGTTATACTCCTATACTCTTCGTAGAGTTTTTGGCTGTTAGTTTGGCTTTTCTCAAACTTCCCAGGCATGTAGCACGGGTTCTTATTCTTGCAGACTGCCTTTCAGTTCTAGTCTCTCTCCAAAATTCCGGAAAATCTTTATTGAATCGATCGCTTAGGTTTTTTGTTCCGTGCACAGTACGTGAGATCCGCTTTGTCCGGTTACCAGCAGGCATTCGGGTGTCTATTTTAACGAGGTGGCTGATTTATTGACAAGGTTAGCTCTAAGTGCTCCTGTAATCTATCCCGTCCCTCACCTCATTCTGTTGGAAACTTCACTTTTCCAGCTTTTCCAAAATATTTCAGCCAGCTTGGGTGATCCGTTGCTCAATACCGTTTATTTCCACCACTTAACGTACCCATGGAATGTCCGGTGGTGTAAATCAAGGCGTTGTGAAGTGTCCATGACACTTATGCGATACAAAATTCCTCACTTAAATTTGTACTTACGCAAATGCGGGTTCGCTGCGACAAACCTTTTTGTCTCATGTGGGCAAGTAGAAACATTAGATCATTTTCTCCTCTCTTGCCGGCGGTTCGCAGTTCAGAGAAAGCAGTATTTGAAGGTCCCTCTTTCGAGGTTAGGGTTCCCTCTGTCTCTTCCAGTTCTTCTCTCGTTCGGTGCGAGCGCCAAGGAATTCCCGTTAAGTAGTGTTTGTGGCTACCTTCATGATTACATAAGTGTAACTGATCGGTTACCTTGTTAGCTGTATACAAAATTCTGTCTCATGTCCAAAATGCTTGATTCTATTCCTGGTAATTCATATTTCTTAAATTTAATTGAATTTCCCTATTTTTATCTTGATTTAGTCTTCAACGCCGCCGCCTCACGTCTTTTTTTTCCATCGTGCAAATACTTCATTGGCAATCTCCACTGTACATTGGCCAATCCCCCCGCGTGGGTATGTGCCATATTTACTGAGGTGAAGAAGAGTGTGGACTACAGAGACTATCTGTACTTGTGCTCTATGTTTTTTTGTCTGTTTGCATTGTAAGCCATTAATAGGTAGAAAGGCATGCACGTAAGGAGCATACCCTGTGCACATGAATGCGGAAAGCTGGTCATGGCTGTCAAAGCATTGCCAACAAAGCAACGGAACCTACAAGAAACAGGATATGTTGTGACCCCTCACATGCAATGATTTTCACACAATTTCAAAAAGTGGCAAGTTACAGCAGTCCCGTGGTTATATTGCTGCAAACCAAGCTAGCTGATTTATACGGAAACATTTTTAGAGGCTGGAAAAAAGGAACATGTCAAAAAGTTACACATAGCATCCTCTTTCATTGGTGAAGTTTATATGTGTGGTAAACGATAGGAACAAGCATCTCTGTGTTGGCTAACTGCTCTGAAATCCACACACTGTCATGCAGTACATACACAATCACAGTCCAGTGACTGCAGAGCGGTCTGCAACCAGTAACTTGCAACTATACTATGCAGCAAGCTTCTTTGCACGGTATTTGTTACATTTATCGAACGATGACATGGAATTGGTATGTCTATTTCTACACAGTGCATTTCCTAAAGACTCCTTTCTGCCATACTGTACTTTTGACACAAAAAGCTTCCTACAGAGTCATTTATATCACTACGCATAAATATGTTTGTAGCAGGTCTGTGAGCACGACAAAAAAATGTTTTTATTTTCCTTAATTCTCATGAAATGTGGATTAATATGTTGGTACAACTTTTTTCAGGCATCCCAACTGATGCACCGATGTGTTTGGTACACATTCATCTTCAGACATTTAATGTCTGTTGGGTAAAAAAAGAAACGAAATATTAGTTGACTGCATTAGTTTTTACTGAGATAACTAGCATCACACAGCATTCTCTTGAAATTCCTCTAGCTATCTGTAATCGGCTTCTTTGCATAGCTTCATACTTGCTTCATTTAAACTCTGCACACTGCTCTTTTCACCGCACATAGTGACATGGCACGCGGATCCCCGCGGGAATGGGCCAGGAGGATTAGGAGGTCGGCTGCTACTTCCCTGGAATCCAAACACAGCTATAGGCACCTGTAAATCACGGTTAATTTCGGAAAGGCAGCTTTGCCCTCTTCCTTTCGTCGTCTTGTCTTGTCCATCGTGCGTCGTCTCGCGGCGAATCAGACAAAGGGGAGGCCATCAACCCCCACCTCCCCTCCCCCTCTCCACCTGAAGCGGGGGAAAGATTCCGCAAATAGTTTCCTAGAGACGTCCTTTTTTTTCGGTGGGGTCAACGAGGGGTCAAACGACAAGCCCAAGCGGTGCCAGGCAACGTAACGTTCTCTTTTCATTTTAGAGACGCAAGCTTACACTGCAAAATGAAACCGTGTCCTTCTCTTCCAAATGCAATTTCATTTCATTTGATTTCACTTTATTTTTGCAGAATACAAGTTACATCCTAGAGAGATGCAAGAGCAAAAAGCTGCTAAAAAGCAGCTTGACTGGGCCTAAACACCTCTGAAATGGCCGTACACGACAAACGCACTTCAAGCAAGAAAAAAATGTTTGCAAATATATATCGATTATAACAAACACAAAAAACAACGAAGCAAGTTACATATAGATTCAATGCAATGAAAACAATGAGTATGTATGTTCACTAACAATAGTTTACAGACGCATGAAAACAAAGAGAGGACCCGAGAAAAATAGAGAGGAAAAAAAAACGCTTAAGAAGCATACATGGCACCGGCTGACAACAGAGGAACCATAAATGCATTAACAATATACATCTCTAACTCGCTTGGTTTAACACTAGCCAAAACTTTGTACTTAAGAGTGGTCGGTAAATTGTGTTCAAATTTTTTGTAGTTTACAATTATTTCGAAAATATTGAATATACCAGAGATCGGTGTTTCGGGTGTAGAGTCGATTCGAAGTGGTCCTTAAATGTGCAGTACGTATTAAGAAAAATCTATAAGCAGAAGAAGAATGGTAAAATAACTTCAAAATGCGAAAAACAAAGTTATGTTCAAAACGAATTATGTTATAATGTCTAAAAGCAGTTTGCGTTGGAGAGAGATAAGGAAGACTTGCAATGTAGCGGATCATTTTCTTCTGCATAACTTGTATTTTTATCTTATTTGTTTTTGTGGTGGTTGCCCAAAGAGAGTTACAATAATTCAAAACGGAACCGAAAAGAGCATGATAAATTTGAATTTTCACGTGAGTGGGAAAGAGCCATAGACATCGTGATAGAAGACCTGTTACTGAAGAGAGCTGTTTACAAATATTTTCCACATGCCGATCCCAGCTGAGATGCGACGAGAAAGTAACTCCAAGGATTTTGTGGCTGTCAACAATCTGAATTTCTTGGCCTGCGTATTTAGGAGCGCGTTGTAGTTCGACTGGCTGGTTCCTTGCACGGAAAATTATTACCTTAGTCTTTGTAGGGTTTATTTGGAAGCAATTAGAAGAGGACCAGTTCTCTAGTTTCGTAAGGGTTACGTTGCACTCTTCAATTAACTTGTTTATGTCGTGACCAGAGGTAAGTATACTGCTATCATCGGCGTATATAATTAATTTTGTTTTGTCATAAATATGCGCAATGTCATTTATATGGATGTTAAAAAGCATCGGGCCCAGAATGCTGCCTTGAGGCACACCATTTCGTACCGCCAGAAAAGAACACTGATGGTTGTGGATATTGACAGATTGTTTTCGACTTTGCAGGTATGATTTCATGAGGTCTAATGGTGTTCCACGAACTCCGTCTTGAGAAAGTTTATGAGTAAAAATTTGATGGTTTAGGGAATCGAAAGCCTTACTAAAATCAATGAAGATTCCGACAGTGAGAATACCTGCTTCAATGTCTTGCAGGATACATTCCTTAAGTGATAACAAAGCTGTTTCCATCGACTTGCCCCCTCGGAAGCCAAATTGAGCCTCAGACAGGATTTGTTTTGCATTAAAAAGTTGACTAGACGGGAAAAGATTACTTTTTCCAAGCAATTCACAGATATTTGTCTATAATTGGACACTGCATCTTTATCTCCCCCTTTAAGCACAACAGGCCAAGAGAGGCGCGGCGACCCCACATCCGGTTGAAAACGAGAGTGAAGCGAAAAAAACACGTCACGCAGGCACGCATCCCACCGACCAATCGGCGTTTCCAGCCTTCCGACTCGCAAACGCTTCTGTCCCTAGAGGGCCTAGGGAATCGCTAGGGCCGGCCGGCCGGCCGTCGGGCGTGCGTGGTCCGCGGGCATTCTTTTGGATGGATGGATGGATGGATGGATGGATGGATGGATGGATGGATGGATGGATGGATGGATGGATGGATGGATGGATACGGCTGAACCATTTACATCGGGCGGTGGCTCAAGCCACCTAGCCATGTCTTGTGAAACTTTACTCCTGTCTTGCTTTTAGCCACCAATCAGATAACCTTCGCTTGGTTACTGCTAACCTCTTAAAATCCACTTTCCCTTCACTATCCCTAAACCCCAATGCCTTGGGTAAGCCAGCCCCGTGGCCTTCCACTGTAGGGTGAAGCCCTTTACAGAAAACTATCAAGTGTTCAGCCGTTTCCTCCTCCTCTCCTCACGCAATGCACAAAGTGTCTATCTCCTGGTACCTGACTCTATACGTCTTAGTCCGCAAAACACCAGTCCTGGCCTCAAACAACAAAGAACTTCCCCTACAATTATCATAGATATTTTCTTTGACAATTTCCTGTTTAAAGTTCCGGTATGTTTCCAGTGCCAATTTCGTCAGCATCCCTGTTTTCCACAAAGCTCTCTCCGTTTCTTTAACCTTTTTCTTAACCGATAATTGCTGATTTGCCCCCTTACTGCTGTCCAGATATTTGCTTGTCAATTTTCTAGTTCGCTTTTTCCATTTCGTGTCGACATTCTTTATATACAGGTATCTGAAAACTTTCCTAGCCCACCGCTTTTCCTCCATCTTTCTCAATCATTCCTCAAATGCTATCTTACTGCTAGCCTCTCTGCTCTCGTAAGACGCCCATCCCATATCACCCTGTACCCGCTGATTTTGTGTCTTGCCATGTGCTCCCAAAGCTAACCTCCCTACTCCCCGTTGCCTAATTTCCAGCCTTGCTTGAACATCTGGCCTCATACACAGGACAGCATTACCGAAGGTCAGGCTAGGGACCATCACCCCTTTCCATATCCCTCTTACCACCTCATACCTATTGTAATTCCACAGTGCCCTATTTTTTATGACAGCTGCGTTTCTACTAGCTTTATTCATTACATATCTTTCATTATCTGTCAGATGCACCGCACCGTTATTTATCCGCACCCCAAGATACTTGGACTCATCTACTACTTCTAGCGTGAACTATTGTATTCTATGCTCGCCGCCGTCAACATTAAATATCATGACTGCAGATTTTTCCTTTCTAAACTTGAAACCTAATCTATCTCCCTCTGTACCACATATGTCTATCAACTGCTGTAAATCTTCCTTGTTGTCAGCCTTTAGCACTATATAATCCCCGTATATTAGTCCCGGTTATGACAGTTTAATCCATTCCCCTTGCTTGAAAAAAGAAAGCTTGAAGCCTAGTCCGCTCCTCTCTAGCTTTGTCTCTAGCCCTTGCATTTACAACATGAACAACAAAGGGGACAGAGGACATCCTTGTCTAAGCCCCCGCTGTATCTCTACAGGCCCTGATACATTTTTCCCATTTTATGAGCACTATGTTACCTCCATATATATCTTTTAAAAGATTAATTACTCCATTTTCCACATCCAATGCGCCCAGTATGTCCCACAAATGCTCCTGAGTAACGTTGTCATAGGCTCCCCTAATATCCAGAAATGCTAGCCATAAGGACCTATGTTCCTTTTCCGCAATTTCTACACACTGTGTCAATGAAAATAGATTGTCCTCCAACCTCCTTTGTTTCCGGAACCCATTCTGTAGTTCCCCTAACACCCCTCGTTATCCACCCAAGCCTGCAGTCTATCCTTTATAATTTGCATCACCACCCTGTAAACCACAGATGTCACTGTTATGGGGCGATAGTTACTTACGTCTGCGTAGGGAGCGACGCGCGCGTTTCGGGAGCTGTCCAGGTATGGCTTTTTTTTGCGTGGTGCGCTCGTCGGCGACCGCCAGCTGAAATTTCTGTACAGTTCTTGCTTCCACGACATTGCGACGACCCCCAAAAGGCGCTGACCCGCGAGAAATCGCCAGCGACATAAAGGTATGCATTTTATCTCAAACTTCGCTTCATGAAGTGCTGTACCGCTTACCTACATGCATTGAGCATTCCAGGAACACGTTTTCCTGCTGCAGGAGCACGTGGCTAGTGTCGTGCTGGTGTTCAAAATTTTGCAACTCCATTACGACGACCCACATAAGGTGCGGTTTGAGGACCGCCGTCTGACAGCCACGATGAAGCGCTTGTCGGGCGGGCACGTTCTCAATCCCGAGGTAAGGGTTGAACAACGTTTTCGCAAGTTTTCTTGTGCAGAATTCGCTAAATTGCGGCGCTTGTAACGTAACTTTTTTTGCAGCATCGTTTCCTGGATGCTTCTGGCGAGCCGATGCTGTCCTTATTTGCCGCGGATCGATACCACGTGGCGAGACGCCGGGGCATCGACCCCAGTGCGCCTTTGTTCCTTTGCAGTGGCAAGTCCAGGGTAAAAGTGGCCACGATAATTCTGCCACTACAATCTGCCCTTTAGGATCGCTATCAGCTGCAACGGTAAGTCCAGAAGTTCCGACTCGCGCATTGTGGAAATCGCGCCTGGCCTAAGTGTCCAGCATTCACCCAGTGCAGTGCAGCTTTGTTTAATTCCTTAGAGACTTATCGCGCTTTGTCGAAATCGACGGCAGCCGTGAAAATTTACAAATTAGAACTCGCTACGGCATTATCCTAGCGCAGCGCAGCTTTGTTTCTTTGCGTCGGCAAGCGTTAGAAGCGCGCGCCGTCTCGCGCTTCGTCCAAGTCGGTTCTAAAACTCGCGCTAGGCCTCGTTGCCTGGTTGACAAAGTGCACGGCTTTGTTCCTTTCAATGGCAAGCCTCTGCCACTACAGTCGGCGGCCTTAATTTTTATGATCGCAGTCAGCTTCAACAGCAAGTCCAAGAAAAGTTATGACGATCGCGCGGTGTGGAAATCGGCGGTAGAGACAAAAAACTCGTGCTTGTAGCTGCAGACTTACCCAGCTCCAGTGCGCCTTTGTTTATTTCCGTAGCGACTGCCCGCGCTTTGTAGAAATCGACGCCAGCCGTGAAAGTTTACATATTAGACCTCGCTACAGCATTAGCGCAGTGCACCTTCGTTTCTTTGCGTTCTAACTTGTTTGCTCGTTACTTTTGTTCTTTTCAGTCGTTTCCTGAATCTGTCCAAAGAGCCGGGCTAGGTGGATGATTGTTCGCCGTCAGTGGAACCACATGGCGATCGCACTGCATACAACACGACTTTGGTCCATGTGTTTTTTAAATAAGAACATCAGATGTCGAAGGTCGTGCCCGAGGATTGCTTCGACAGCTGGGGCAAAACAACGGGGACCGCACACGCTGTGTCGTCGCTGCCAAGTGAAGAGGCACAAAACGGCTGTCAACCTTAATAAAGGCCCTTCTCGGGGCCGGCTTAGTGTATGCTGGCAGATCACACGCTTTCCACCCTGTGCACGTGTTCTCCTCATTTCCAATTAAATAGGTCCTTCAAACCCTGCAGAAGGCTTGAATTAGGAACTGCTAATATCAAGATGGTACTTGAGAAACAATAACGGCTACAATGGCACAGGTGAAGCAGGGCTGGAATTACACGCAAATAAAAAAAGGTTGGGGGTACCCAGATAACAAACTGAAATGGTTTTCGACGGGTCTCCTAGTTATTCGATATAAAAGACTCAAATAATGCATATTCAGAGTTTATCAATTTTTTTGTAGAAATATACTCTAAGCCTTCAAGAACATTAAGCAGTCTAAACGAACAAGAAAACCATGGATCACACCAGAGCTCAAAAAAATGATAAAACGCAAAAACAAGTTGTACCATGCCGTTTTGAATAATCCCTCTCTAGAATATCTAATCTTATTAAATACAACAAGAAATTAACTTAATGCTGAGCTTAGGCGTGCTAAGATTGTGTATCATCAAAAACTGTTTTCTGATGTTAGAATGAAAAATTCAGACGCTGTATGGAAAGTTGTAAATAACTTGTTACGTCGCAATACGAAAAATGCGCCAGCTCAACGAATAATCTATAAGGGCTCTGAATTATTCGGTCAGGCTCTTGCTGGCCATTTAAACCGCAATTTTTAACTACCAATTTACCTATGATGCATCTACCTGAAATTCCTTCATCTTTTAGCCCTTTCGAAAGCCTTTTCGTTGAGCCCACCAATGAGACCGAAATATGTACAACCTTTAGGAATTTGAATAATAGCAAAGCCTTAAATGTTGACAATATTAAGATAAAACCAGTCAAATATGTACTATCATATATTGCACCTGTGCTTGCATACATCTTAAATTTGGTAATTGAAACGAGAGTTTACCCGGAAGAAATTAAGAAAGCAAGAGTAACTGTTGTGTTTAAAGGGGGAGATAAAGATGTAGTGTCCAATTACAGACCAATATCTGTGATTCCAGTCTTTTCAAAGGGCTTTGAAATAGTAATCTTTTCCCGTCTAGTGAACTTTTTAATGCAAAACAAATCCTGTCTGAGGCTCAATTTTGCTTCCGAGGGGGCAAGTCGACGGAAACCGCTTTGTTATCACTTAAGGAATGTATCCTGCAAAACATTGAAGCAGGTATTCTCACTGTCGGAATCTTCATTGATTTTAGTAAGGCTTTCGATTCCCTAAACCATCAAATTTTAACTCATAAACTTTCTCAAGACGGAGTTCGTGCCTCAAGGCAGCATTCTGGGCCCGATGCTTTTTACCATCTATATAAATGACATTGTACATATTTATGACAAAGCGAAATTAATTATATACGCCGATGATAGCAGTATACTTATCTCTGGTCACGACATAAACAAGTTAATTGAAGAGTCCAACGTAAGCCTTACGAAACTAGGGAACTGGTCCTTTTCTAATTGCCTCCAAATAAACCCTACAAAGACTAAGGTAATAATTTTCCGTGTAAGGAACAATCCAGTCGAACTACAACGCGCTCCTAAATACGCAGGTCAAGAAATTCAAATTGTTGACAGCCACAAAATCCTTGGAGTTACTTTCTCGCCGCATCTCAGCTGGGATCGGCATGTGAAAAATATTTGTAAAAAGCTCTCTTCAGTGGCAGGTGTTCTATCACGATGTCTATGGCTCCTTCCCACTCACGTGAAAATTCAAATTTATCATGCTCTTTTCGGTTCCGTTTTGAATTCTTGTAACTCTGTTCGGGCAACCACCACAAAAACAAATGGGATAAAAATACAAGTTCTGCAGAAGAAAATGATCTGCTACATTGCAAACCTTCCTTATCTCTCTCCAACGCAAACTGCTTTTAGACATTATAACATAATTCGTTTTGAACATAAGTATGTTTTTCGCACTTTGAAGTCTTTTTACTACTCTTCTTCTGCTTATAGATATTTCTTAATACGTACTGCACATTTAAGGACCGCTTCGAATCGACTCTACACCCGAAACACCGATCTCTGGTATATTAAATATTTTCGAAATAATTACAAACTAAAAAAAATTTGAGCACAATTTACCGACCACTCTTAATAAGTACAAAGTTTTGGCTACTGTTAAACCAAGCTAGTTAAAAATGTATTTTGTTAATGCATTTTATGTTCCTGTGTTGTCTGCAGGTGCCATGTATGCTTATTAAGCGTTTTTTTTCCTCTCTATTTTTCTCGGGTCCTCTCTTTGTTTTCATGCGTCTGTAAACTATTGTTAGTGAACATACATACTCATTGTTTTCATTGCATTGAATCTATATGTAACTTGCTTCGTTGTTTTTTGTGTTTGTTATAATCGATATATATTTGCAAACATTTTTTTTCTTGCTTGAAGTGCGTTTGTCGTGTACGGCCATTTCAGAGGTGTTTAGGCCCAGTCACGCTGCTTTTTAGCAGCTTTTTGCCCTTGCACCTCTCTAGGATGTAACTTGATTTCTTGAAAAATAAAGTGAAATGACATGAAATGAAATTGCATTTGGAAGAGAAAGACAAGGTTTCATTTTGCAGTGTAAGCTTGCGTCTCTAGAATGAAAAGAGAACGTTGCCTCGCACCGCTTGGGCTTGTGGTTTGACCTCTCGTTGACCCCACCGAAAAAAAGAACGTCTCTAGGAAACTATTTGCGGAATCTTTCCCCCGCTTCAGGTGGAGAGGGGGGGGGGGGGAGGGGGGGTTGATGGCCTCCCCTTTGTCGGGTTCGCCGCGAGACGACGCACGATGGACAAGACAAGACGACGAAAGGAAGAGGGCAAAGCTGCCTTTCTGAAATTAACCGTGATTTACAGGTGCCTATAGCTGTGTTTGGATTCCAGGGAAGTAGCAGCCGACCTCCTAATCCTCATCGCCCATTCCCGCGGGGCTCCGCGTGCCATGTCACCATGTGCGTTGAAAAGAGCAGTGTGAAGAACAAGTATGAAGCTATGCAAAGAAGCCGATTACAAACAGCTAGAGGAATTTCAAGAGAATGCTGTGTGATGCTAGTTATCTCAGTAAAAAATAATGCAGTCAACTATTATTTCGTATTTTTTTACCCAACAGACATGAAATGTCCGAAGATGATTGTGTACCAAACAAATCAGTGCATCAGTTGGGATGCCTGAAAAAAGTACCAACATATTAATTCCCATGTCGTGAGAATTAGGGAAAATAAAAACATTTTTTCTGTTCGTGCTCATACACCTGCTACAAACATATTTATGCGTAGCGATTTAAATGACTCTGTAGGAAGCTTTTTGGGTAAAGAGTACCGTATGGCAGAAAGGAGACTTTAGGAAATGCACTGTGTAGAAATAGACATACCAATTCCATGTCATCGTTCGATAAATGTAACAAATACCGTGCAAAGAAGCTTACTGCATAGTACAGTTGCAAGTTACTGGTTGCAGACCGCTCTGCAGTCACTGGACTGTGATTGTGTATGTACTGCATGACAGTGTGTGGATTGCAGAGCAGTTAGCCAACACAGAGATGCTTGTTCCTATCGTTTACCACATATATAAACATCATCAATGAAGCAGGATGCTATGTGTAACTTTTTACATGTTCCTTTTTGGCAGCCTCTAAAAATGTTTCCGTTTAAATGAGCTAGCTTGGTTTGCAGCAATATAACCACGGGACTGCTGCAACTTGCCACATTCTCAAATTGTGTGAAAATCATTGCATGAGCGGGGTCACAACCATATCCTGTTTCTTGAAGGTCCCGTTGGTTTGTTGGCAATGCTTGACAGCCATGACCAGCTTTCCGCATTCATGTGCACAGGGTATGCCCATTACGTGCATGTCTTTCTACCTATTAATGGCTTACAATGCAAACAGACAAAAAAAACACAGAGCACAAGTACAGATAGTCTCTGTAGTCCACACTCTTCTTCACATCATTAAATATGGCACATACCCACGCGGGGGTATTGGCCAATGTACAGTGGAGATTGCCAATGAAGTATTTGCACAAGGGAAAAAAAAGACGTGAGGCGGCGGCGTAGAAGACTTAATCAAGATAAAAATAGGGAAATTCAATTAAATTTAAGAAATATGAATTACCAGGAATAGAATCAAGCATTTTGGACATGAGACAGAATTTTGTATACAGCTAACAAGGTAACCGATTAGTTACACTTATGTAATCATGAAGGTAGCCACAAACACTACTTAACGGGACTTCCTTGGCGCTCGCACCGAACGAGAGAAGAACTGGAAGAGACAGAGGGAGTCCTAACCTCGAAAGAGGGACCTCCAAATACTGCTTTCTCTGAACTGCGAACCGCCGGCAAAAGAGGAGAAAATGATCTAATGTTTCAACTTGCCCACATGAAACACAGAGGCTTGTCGCAGCGAACCCGCATTTGCGTAAGTACAAATTTAAGTGAGGGGATTCTGTATCGCAGAAGTGTCATGGACACTTCACAACGCCTTGATTTACACCACCGGACATTCCATGGGTACTTTAAGTGGTGGAAATCCACGGTATTGAGCAACGGACCACTCAAGATAGCTGAAATATTTTGGAAAAGCTGGAAACGTGAATTTTCCAACAGAAGGAGGTGAGGGACGGGATAGATTACAGGAGCGCTTAGAGCTAACCTCGCCAATAAATCAGCCACCTCGTTAAAATAGACACCCGAATGCCTGCTGGTAACCGGACAAAGCGGATCTCACGTACTGTGCACGGAACAAAAAACATAAGCGATCGATTCAATAAAGATTTTCCGGAATTTTGGAGAGAGACTAGAACTGAAAGGCAGTCTGCAAGAATAAGAAACCGTGCTACATGCCTGGGAAGTTTGAGAAAAGCCAAACTAACAGCCAAAAACTCCACGAAGAGTATAGGAGTATAACCAGGGATACGAACGGAATAGCTCCAAGCCATATCTTGCGAATATATCCCAATCGCCGCCTTCTCACAGCTGCCGGAGGCGTCAGTGGAGAGAACAGTATGATGAAGAAAATTCTGTAGGTGTTCAGAAAGAAGACCGCTTAGGAGATTTGCGGGCATATGTTACGCATGGGACGGGCAAATATAGTCGTAATAGAAGACGGGGTTAGCCTGCGTATCAGCAACTAGTGGCAAGGAGATCAGATCAACCTGCAGCGGAGCTTGCGTGAACCTAACTTGCGGAAGCTGATAGCGTGGCCAGTGCCTCTTCTTCTTCTCCCCAGTGCCTCCCATGCGTACTGTCTTTTTCTTCAATGAATCATGACAGCATTCCGGCTCAACCCTTTCTCCATGCTTACAGAGACATTTCTCACAATTATCCTGAAAGCCGGCCGTAGTATGGAATGAGTTTAGGGAAAATTACCTTTTTAGTCGTTTTATCTGCACAGCCTAGAAGTATGTGAAAGGTACTTTGGCTGTGAGAGATTTGCCCTTTCTCTCTCATAGTCTTTTTTGCGAACTGAAGTGGTGAAATATATATTTACTTCTTCAATACATATTGTGCCATCATTGTCGCAATAAGAAAAATTGGGCACATAGTAAATATCTGCAAGCATTGAGGATTTGTCTTTAAACTCTGACATCATTATAGATGGAATCAATACAAAGTAGAAGAAAAAGTATAGTTCAGCACATATATGATTGAAAGTGAAAGACGAATGTTGTTGATATTTTTAGCCTATGAAAAGATGGCACATACCCACACTGGGCGATCGGCCAAGAATCCGGTGGCTATTCATCTGTACTCAATTAATAAAAAAGAAAACCACGGGGGAACTCAACACTGGCGGATGTGCTGAATTTCAGGAACAAACCGTGCAACAAGTAAACAAAAATATTCCTTAATCAGATTTTACATTGCATAATGAACCATGACTGTACCAAAGTAATGAGACAGAAGTGAAGCATTTCATTCCTTTCGTGACATAAATGAGTTATGAGGTTTGTTGAACAATTAAAAAAAATGATTTTTCATGGCAGCCAGCATGGGTCATTTCAAATTATAGCATCTGATATAGATGACACGCATGCTATGAAAGCAAGATAACTTTTTCCTTTTTTATGAGAAATGCACAGGCAGCTTCAAGGCTTGCTTCACAATTTAATTTCAGACGTATACATAAAGGCATGCCTATAATTTATTCGTGCGTTACACCAGAACCAACACTACTTAAGTTGGTAAATCATGTTCATCACCTGGGTGTCATTAGTAGCAAACGTATACTAATGCTGCTAATGTTATAGACGAACAAACAGCGGTTTTATGAAGACGTTAAGTAATACGTGATATTGTTGTGTCCATCAGGTAATGAACTGTGCGGCAGTTTCGGTTTCTCTTCTCTTATTTTCAAATTCAATTCTCTTACTTTCAGTTTCTCTTCTTCAGAGTTTCAGTTTCAGTCACATGCATGTTGCTTGACACCGCGTATACGTGACGCAGGAAAAGCAGAGGGGGGAGGGGGGAAGGGGTCGGAGGAACCTTGGCGTCAGCATGACATCGCTCGCTCCGGTGTGTCGTTTGATCTTGCATCTACAATACAACAACGTGCCGACGAGGTAAACCTTTACTATGAGTTTCACGGGATCTTACGCCCCCTCGTACATTCCTGCAAACCCCGGGCCAGCCACCAATACCATGGAACCAGTGGAACGCACTGTTTTCTACCTACTTAGAGGCGTCTGGCGCCTGAGTTTCCTGCATCCCGGCGCAAAGCTATAGATGCTTCTGCATTCGCGCGGCGTCGGAGGTCAGCGTCGTTCCGGAACGCCTCCCGCCACCAGCGCAATTTTAAAACGAAGGAGACCTCAATGAAGTGAAGTTATGAAACGCGAAGATGCGTCGAAGGTGCCTCCGCCCCGCCTTCCGTCGCGGAGACAAAAAGAGGGCTCCTTCCTAAAAACTGAGAGAGAGAGGAGAGTAACAGAAATAAAATGGGGAACGAAGGCGCGAAATCGCCCAAGTGTGCGTTATTGCAATGGGCTATTGCCCTATATGGAGCATCACGCTCTATTATCTGCAAAGCAGAAAATAAATAAATAAAAATATATATAAAATATAAAAAGATGAGGGGTGAATAGGCAATATGCTTTGCTGTCACAACTGCATTCTCTGGTCATGAGCATGAAAGAATGGCAGGGGGAGGAGAAGGGCGGCATGTGGAAGCAAGCACGCAAATTGGCATGGCCTCAGGCGATGCAGTCGGGGTGCTGTGAATTTCAGTAGGGCTAGGACACTGATCTCTGAAGTGTGGAGAGAGTACCAGTGTTCTCATTCATACCGGCCTGCACAGTATTAAACTTATATATAAAGTATGATTTTCGCTTCTCACGGGTATTTTAATTGGAAGCCGGTCTGTAGCAGCGTATCCTTTAGTTTGTGAAACTCGTGACCTTCCTGGGAAAGGTGTTTCGACAGGGGGAGGAGACGAAGAGATCTGGTGTGCGCGCGGTGGTTGTTGAATCTAATTCGGAAGGAATTCTCTGTTTGGCCAATGTATTGCATCTGACAATCGCCACACTCGAGCATGCTTACTACGTTACTACTGTCACAGTTCAAGTTTTCACGGATGGAGTGTTTGAAGTTAGAGTGTGTGCTTTGAGCTGGTGTTGTTGCCCGCATGTGCTGGAAAACTTGACAGCGATTCTTCCTGCAAGGTAGGCAAACCACAGGCTTTCCCTTATTGACAGTAGAGTGAACTACATAATTCTGCATGTTTTTTTGGTAGTCTGTAGGTAACCCGTAGAACTGTTGAAAAATTTTTGACAGTCGATCGTTTTGTTCGATTATGTCGAAATGTTTTTTTTTTAGTTTTGTTGACATTAGGAAGGTTGTTTGCGAAGGTTAAGACGAGATTAGAGCGGTGTCATTTGCAGTTGCTGATGGGGGATCCCCAAACATTTCGTTACGACTTTTTGCTTCCGCTTTCCTAATGGCATCATCAATAATAGAGGCCGGATAGCATTGGTCCCTCAGAACCTCCCGCATACGGCTAGAATTTTCTTCGAAGCCTTCTGGTCGTGAGCAGATCCGTTTGAATCCGATGACTTGGGAATATGGAATTGAGGTTTTGCAGTGGCGTGGGTGGCAGCTCTTGTAATGAAGGTACTGTTGCCTATCTATGGGCTTTCTATAGACACTGGTGATTAAGGTACCCTTCTCCATTCGAATTGAGACGTCCAAGAAATTAATTTGACTGGTGGAGTAAGGGTGTGTGAAACAGATGTTTGGATGTACGTTGTTAAATAATAAACTGCATGAATAGGTCCTCTGTTTTCGTCCATACCATGAATATGTTGTCTAGGAAGCGTTTGTAAAAAGCCGTTTTTGTTGGGTATGAGCGGATAAACTCCGATTCAATGCTATGCATATATATGTTGGCATAGTTTGGCACCATTTTCGTTCCCATAGCGGTACCACTCGTTTGTAGGTAAAAGGAGTTGTTGAATTCAAAAAAGTGCAGCTTGAGGACCAGATCAGTAAGTGCAGCGATGAAACTTTGGCTAGGAGCATCAGCGTTTTTGTGTTTTCCATAGGACGCGACCAGAGCTCGGATGCCATCATCAGGCCGTGTGTTGGTGTACAGAGACACTACATCAAGGGTAACTAAATATATATATGCAAAGTTGAGAGACGCTTCATTTAGACAGATTTATTTTGAGTCGACGTTTCGGACAGAGCCTGTCCTTTCTCAAGACTGAAGTTACAGCGATCTTCCTACCATTCTTGAGGAGATGTAATTGGCACACATGTCCGTCACATGAAAAGAGCAACAAGCAATCGGGTGCTGGAAAGAAGATGGACAGAAAAGAAAAATACTAGAAAAGGGAGAAAGAGTAATAAATAGAAAAAAAAACGCGTTGTCGCACCCTGTCCACTGAGAATCCGCTGGGAGTGTGCAGTAAAAAAAAAGAGAAATAAAAAAAAGGAAAACGAGGAGCGGGAGGGGAGAATGGTCGCCCCTCAAGGCAGAGCGGCGGCGAGTACAGAAACAGACGGTGGCGGATTCGCGGAGATGCGTGTACTCGCGTGCCGCTGGCCAAAACGAGTAAAAAAAAACACAGTAAAGCGCAGACATGGCAGGACACTTCCCTGGAGCCTCTTCGGCAGGAATAGTCAATGCGGAATTATCGGCGCAGTTCGCTTAAGTAGAGACAGGTGCACTGTGCATGCAAACACAAACACACAAAATAAAAATAAAAAAGACGACAAAACATCCGAGTTCGGGAAAGTGTGGTGGGGGGGGGGGGGGGGGCGGAAAACGTGAATGGCGGGAGCATTTAGGCAAGGGTTCTTCAACTGCACCCCGCTCGGCAAAGTTGTCGAACTGGGTCGGGTGGAGGTAAAGATGCGCTTTTTTATCCCGCGCACGCTGTCACAAATGTGGGGAATTCCGAGAAAACTCTAGGGAAAATATGTGTTTCCCCAACCGAACATGACGTCATTAAAAGTCACGTGACCATGACGTTACAGGCGTGACGTCACTTTTTTTGACCAATCAGCGTTTCCAGCCTACCGACCCGCAAACGCTTCTCTTCAACTGCACCCCGCTCGGCAAAGTGGTCGAACTAGGTGGGGTGAAGGTAAAGATGCGCTTTTTTATCCCGCGCACGCTGTCAAAAACGTGGGGAATTCTGAGAAAAATCTAGGGAAAATGTGCCTGTCCCCAACCGGACATGACGTCATTAAAAGCACGTCACCAGACGTTACAGGCGTGACGTCACTTTTTTTAACCAATCAGCGTTTCCAGCCTACCGACCCGCAAACGCTTGTGAATTCGTCTACCCTTTATAATATTTAGCGCCATCTGGTATGTGGCGTGCGAACTGCGCTGCCGCCGCCATTACTTGGGCATATGCCTGCTGGACTGCGCTCGGGCCGCATTAAAAGGTACGGCGCCCAGCGCAGCCACAAGAAGCTCAATTTTCTTGTTTCTGTGTCCTAGACATCTCCCTTGACATTGGCTCTCTGCTCCAAGCTACAGTCGCGATGCCGGCATGCTGCTGTGTGCCGTTCTGCAGCCAGCGCGGCGTAAGAGACGCGCACGGAAACAAGGTGTGTATCCAGAGCACGGAGCGCATAAAACAGCTGCATGCTTGCTCCTTCTCGTCCATGACCTGTTCGTTTTCACGTTAAAATAAATGGTATAAGTATTGCAAGAGCAGCGAAAAGTTCCATCTACCGTGTAGCCTTTCCGCTGTATAGTGAGCACACATATAAGGTGCTACCTTCGGTGCACTCGAGCAGATGCATTGTTTCCGATGCTGGCGACTGTTTCGGCCCGTCAGAAAATCAAAACGTTGCTCATGCGCACGTCTTTTGCATTTGCTAGCATCCGCGTCTCAACCATTCATAGTGAGTTCTGTGATATTCTGTGTGCGCGAAAAAAACGACGATGCGGCGAGGAGCGCCGTCGTCCTCTCCGTTGCGAACCTGTAGCAAACGACGGCGACATAAGCGGAGTGCAGCAGCAGCAGCGGTGTTTTCGTTGGGTTAGTGCCTGCGCACTCCGGCTTAGCAAAGACTCCCGTAATCTGTCGTCTTGATCTGAAGTGAGCAAACCGCGAGTGATTTTGCACCGACGGCTAGGTGCACCGCCTCTGCTGATCAAACGCCCGTACCCGGATCGACGCGCATTTCTCCCTGCAGTGCGCCTGCTCGTAGTCGAGTCCGCTCCAAGAGTTGTTAGCCCTCCTTTAACGACAGTACATTGATTTAATAAGTTAAGCTAAGTTTTGCAGCTCTGCCACAGTCACGGCAAAAGGAATATTTTCTATACTGCAACGGCGCTTACCCAAGCCGGTCCGCTTGCTGAGGCGACGACAGATCATAAGGAGGAGCGCACAAAGTGGAAGCCTAAAACAAAGCATAAGCGGCATGCATTGCTGGGCTACGGGCAACATTTTTTTGTGAATGCAGAACCTAGCGCGACACGGGCAAAATAGCGCGACAGCGCCGTTCACCGCTAGGGCCTTCGCTCGAAATTTCGTGTGCATAGAGCTCAGCCTTAGCAGCCTTGTGTGTTCAAAGTCGTCCCACTAGCTTCGTAGTAACTAACGGTACGCGGGTGCGCTTAGAAACTTAACTCTGCTACCGCGCGACGGATAAACTTTTCCTGTGCATACGCACCCCCGCAGCTCTCTGCCAGACTGAAGCACATTCGCAGACAAAATATTATGGGCCACACTCTGTGGCTTCAAATCCTGCCTCGCATTTATTAATGAACATACGAAGGTTTTCTTCCTCTATGTGCAAGTGCACGTGACACTTGCAGAAGTATGAGACACTACATTAGTATTGCTAGATGGGGCTTAGACGAGCTTGATTGCACAAGCATGGTGCACATTATTCTGTCTTCAACTGTATGTACTGAAGAGGTGAAGAAAATGTACATTTTTCATTCCTTCACCTTGATGAATACACTAGAAGACATCTGATACCATTTTTCAAAGTGCATGTTTATTGATGCTTTTACACCTGCACCTTGACCAATTACTAAGTGGGCTGTACTTTTGCAGGTCTCTTTTCTAGGGTTCCCCACAAATCCTGGTTTGAAAAAAAAAATGGATTGCCGCAGTAAGGAGAGATGAGGGCAAGGAGTTCCGTATAAACAAGTACACAAAGGTGTGCTCAAAGCACTTCACCGATGGTGACTTTTGTGCAAACTATGCTACCGGCACAAGGCGCCTCAAAAATGATGCAGTGCCAAGCATATTTAGTTTCACACACTAGCAAAGTAAAGTGCAAAGGAAGCCACCGAAAGAGCGTTGCGTGCAGAATGTTGCTGTGAATGGAGAAGTAACAACAGCCAGTGGAATGCAAGTCGACGACATTTGTGATGAACTTTCTGGAACGCCTCATGTATTAACAGCATGTCTAGATGCTGAAATGTACTTCAGCTCCTTGAAATTACAGCCGCCTCAATGTACACGGGATTGCACGGGACAAAAAGAAGCGCACGATCTGAGGTAATCACTCACAACAGTTAAGAATGAGCTGAAAGTTACCGAAGAACAACTCCGACAGTCTCATGTCAAACTTCAAAGAGCTAAACAAGAAGCAAAAGAAAAGGAAGAAGAAATAAAATCAGTAAAAGAAGTGCTGTTTTGAACCAGCAGAGAACTGGAACTCACCAAAGCAACAGCAGAGAAGCTTGAAAAGAAAGTTGGAAGAGAGTTTTCTATTGACCGATTCAAGCACAGTGATGATATGAGATTTTATACCGGTCTGCCATCATATGGAATATTTAAAACAATTTTACTTTTCTGTAATCCAGGGGAACAGGGAGAAAACATCAGATTCAAATCTTCATCACAAGCACACCCATCTCAGGCAGGTAGGCCAAGAAGTCTGACAGTGGAAAACGAGTTTTTCCTTTTTCTTGTAAGAATGCACCTTGGACTTTTCGAAAAGGACCTTGCTGACAGGTTCTGTGTGTCAACTGCCACAGTATCAAGAATCTGTATTACTTGGGCCAGTTTTGCTTTCACTAAACTAACACAGATACCTCTGTGGATGTCAAAGAAACATGTTCAAAAGGAAATGCCACTTTCCTTCCAAGGAAAGTATTCTGCAACTCGAGTCATACTAGATGCAACAGAAATTAAATGTCGGGCAGCCAGCTCACTTGCACTGCAGTCGGCAACATTCTCATCGTACAAATCAGCGAACACCTTCAAAGGACTGATTGACATCTCGCCCGATGGTACAGTGACCTTTGTCTCCAATTTGTTTCCAGGATCTATTTCTGACGAAGAATGTTTGAGCAAGAGTGGTTTCTTGGCCCTTCCTTTCAATGATGGTGATGTTGTCATGGCAGACAAAGGTTTCAAGATTGAAGAAATGCTCGAGACATTCAACGTGGCTTTGAACAACCCGCCTTTCCTCAGAAAAGGTCAGTTCAGTGAAGAGGAGATAAAAGAAATGGAAGAAATAGCATCCCTGCGGATGCATGTTGAGCGATGCATACAGCGCATCAAAAGTTTTCACATCTTCGATAGGCTGGTACCGCTTTCTCTGAGCCCCATAATAAATGAAATGTGGATTGTATGTGCTATACTAACTTCAAGTCTCCGCTGGTGCAACTATCTGATGAGTGAATGTTTGACAAATTTGCTCCTGTCGTAATAAAAGGCAAGCTTTGCTCTCCCTTTTCTGAGCCTTGATGTTATATAGTATCTGACAGCAATTTAGTGATGCTTGAAAACTGACAATGGACTTTGTGAATAGGGTAGCTGTAAGGCCCATTACCCGTTTCCACACAACCATGACATTCTTTATTTACACAGACATGAAAGAGGAAGACAAAGGCTACAGGATGCAACATACAAAATACAGTGTGCATGCCAGAAAATCTGAGTCATCAGTAAATGCACCATGCACAAAATACACATTACGACTTGACGCAAGAACTGAGCAATATAAATGTCAGTGCTCAACTTCAGGTAAAGCAACAAGGTCTGAGTGGTCTCCTTCATCCCTTGTTGCTTGGTTACCAGAGAAGCACATTAAAAAGTCTGGTATGAAAAACCAAATTTGGCACACTAGCAGCTTTACGACATAACAGCACAACAATAAGCAAAAACAAATGGAAGGATACGGTTGTATAGACAAGCATATGAAGGTGGAAGTCACAACTGCCATAAAGATAGGCATGAATGTCAGTAGACTTGGACACTCCAAACTGGTTGCTGGATATCCATCGAACCAAGTGTTTGTGCACGCACGGGGCACCATTGAATATTTGTAGTGATTCCCGTGTATTTTCCAGTTTATTAAATATTTGCACGTATTTTCCAGTGTTCATTAAATATTGCGACATTCTTGTCATCTCTTTTACATAACAAAAACTATTCTATTCCCTGTCACATAAGACATGCCCCAAACGAGTACAGGCACCAAAATTTAGTTGCTAGGTTTTCTTCATGGTTCCTACCACACTAGTAAATACAGACCATGCGGTACTCGCCAACTATTTCTGGCTGTTCAGGCAGGCTGCCTTTAGTGATACAGTGAATGATGATGACAAAGAAATTATGCTGAAGTTTTCATGTCTCACAAGAGCTATACTTAACTCACACATGAAAGAGGGGTAAAAAATACACAAACTTGGAGTCTACAATCCTTTAATGATATATGATACGGGGTGACACGCCAAAGAACAGTACGACATGATGGCAGGCGAAATACAATTTTAATGGCTGTGGGCCTAGTGCCATCTGCTCAGTCCCGTGCCACTGCCCGCTTTTTCGTTGTCGTCTTTTTAACAATATTGAGAGCAGAATGTTTGGTTTACAGGCACTATGCATTGTTAAAGGTGTACTAAAAAGGAATCTGAACTCGTCTTTTTACCGCGGGAACTCTACACGTTCCGGGAATTCTTAGAATCTTCGAATTATTGTCCTGGGCGGCCGATTGTCCTAATTAAATATACGTCCCAGCTCCCGCCTTTTCTTTTTTTTTTTAACTCAATGCAGTAGGTAGGAGGAGTCAACAAACGTGTCAGCCAGTCCCGTGGCGGCTTGCCGCTCTGCCATTGGTGGAGTGATACGTATTTCAAAGAGCCCACGTGTATTTTTATTTCCGTGGGCCTAATTTGTGGTTATAATTGTCTGTGACTGGAACTGTTTATTCACAGAAACATAAGAAACTAAATGAAAGCGAAGCCACCACTGGACTGGCTTAAAGGCATTCCACGAGTTGGTTGACTCCGCCTACCTACCATGTTCAGTTCAAAAAAGCCGAGAGCCGGGACGTTTCATCCGACTTAATTGGGGCAATCTGCCGCACAGAATAATAATTCGAATTTTCTATAAATGCCCGGAACGTGTAGATAGAGCTCCTGCGATAAAAAGACGAGTTCAGATTTCTCTTTAGTGCATCTTTAAGGGCGTTTCGAGGCCATATATGGCAACAGCACAGAAAAAAAGAAATTGTCAAGTTTCTGTCTTGCAACAGCCCAATCTTCAGCAGAAAACTTGGCGCGGTCAATGATCAGGAACTGATCAGAAAAAACAACAAAATCGGTCCGGGATAAACCAGATAAAGCCATCTGGCCAAGGACCTGATAGTAATACTCATGGCGACGGTCCAGCCTAAACACACCCATGCTGTCCTTCTGGAGGCAGTGCCCATCCCCCATATCGTCGGGAGTTTTTCCCTTCGAACTGTATGGGCACTTCACCTCAAGAAGGCCATGTGAAGGAATTTCGCACGGGTCGAAGAGTAGCTTGTTCGGTGAAGCTCCCAGCCATGTATATGAAGGGTCCACGACCAATCCGCTCCGAAAATCCTCGACATCATGGCCCCTGGCTTTCATCACAGCCACGTACCGCTGCACAGCCGGCTGCTGATTCGTAATGCCGTACCTGCAATAACAGCATAAAAAAGGCAGGCACTTTCATATTAAGAGGAACTTTCACCTAGAGCAGAGTTGGGTGTGCTTGCCTGGTCTACAGCAAATAAATAACCATTCGCATTGTATTGTAGGGCAGTGTGCTAATCTAAAAATGAAGATAAAGGAAAGAACACAATCTGTTCTGAACCTGACTTGGTGCATATCCACAGCAAAGAAGCAAATGTGGCGACACCATTTGGCCTCTTTTTGAAAAGGTCTATAAAGGCATCGTTTTCTTTTTTTTTTTCAGACGTCCACATATTTTGCTGAAGTTATGGTAAGCTCTCCAGGCAACGTTCTGCATGCCATGTCATATGCTCCGCACTTGTTGGTATTCATTCATTTTTTGAAGGGAAAAATTTTGACCTTTGGTCTTTCAAATAGTGATTAAATTTACCGCTTGTGGTCACCTGTTGAGCTATTCGACGTGCCCATAGGAGGCTTCACAGCACTACCCATGACGCCATGTGTTGTTTGAAATACATTGTCCGTACTTAGTAAAATAAGACCTCACTTACTGAACAGCCCTGACACGGGAAAGGTCTTTGTCTGCAGTCAGGTTCTGCAGGCCTTTCTCTGTCCACGTAGGGCACTTGACCACAAGCCCAAATGATGAAGCAGTCAATCGATGGACGCGGGCTCTCTTCCACATCTCGCTGCCAGACTGCTGCCTCGTGTTCTTTTCGAGATCGATGGCCTCCTGGCTGGATACTTGCAAACCCTGGAAAGAAAACATATTTTAGGTAGTTACTGATATGACAGTTGTTCACCTCTGTAACCTCTCACCTCAGACTTACTTATATTGCCATATTATGCATATTTTTAGTGCAATCAGGACAGGGACGCAAAGAAAAGAGACAAACACGAGCGGTCGTGTATGTCTCTTTTCTTTGTGTCCTTGTCCTGGTTGCACTAAAAATATGTATAATTTGTCACAAATCATACTAGCCCAACATCTAACTCTTTTAAAGTATATTATATTAGCAGTGCTGTTTTATATGGCTCTACCACTTTGTGTAGATAGCTTAGAACTTTTAAAAAAAGGGACAACTTTTTCAGGCACACATTGTGCAAAGTGGTCTAGCAATCACACACCAATCTTTTTCTCACCACCGAGGCAGTAGCCTGTATAAACAATTCGTTCAATATCTGAGTGACTATAATGATGCTTGAAGTCAAGGTTACTGCTCTGCAACTGAAGTAATGAAATCGTTATAATGGACACCTGCTACTTTAACTACCAGCTGCTAGTTGTTGCTTTTTGTGTGTTTTTTGTCATTCAGGGGTGACCATCTATTTTTATTTCTTTCAGCAGTTACGAAACAGGTTACTGTGCGGTTTGGGGCAGCTAGGTTTTCAACATGGAAGGTATGAAAAAAACAGCATGACACGGAAGCCACACTATAGTCGGATACAACTCAAGAAAAAAAGCGGCACTTCCCCTCAAATGAGTCCCCCCCCCCCCCCCCCCCCCCCACACACACACACACACACAAAAGCGAATGGTGTCGACCAATTTTCATTGCACCACGGCCAATCCGATTAAGCAATTGTTAACTGCCTTCCATCTGACACTTCTTGCGATGACATTGAGGGAATGCCACCTAGAGCATCTTTGTCCTCATTGAGTCATGTACGAGGTGGATCAGCAGGCCATTTACTCGGTTATCTCCAGCCTCCAGGTAAAACGTGCACATACCTTAAGGATGGCTGCTTCAGCGGCAGAGAATAATAATAATAATAATAATTGGTTTTTTGGTGAGAGGAAATGGCGCAGTATCTGTCTCATATATCTTTGGACACCTGAACCGCGCCGTAAGGGAAGGGATAAAGGAGGGAGTGAAAGGAAAAAGGAAGAATAGGTGCCGTAGTGGAGGGCTCCGGAATAATTTCGACCACCTGGGGATCTTTAACGTGCACTGACATCGCACAGCACACGGGCGCCTTGGCGTTTTTCCTCCATAAAAACACAGCCGCGCAGAGAAATCCCCATCTTGTAGATGCCACTTGCGACATGACTCAAACAATCGTGGTGGAGTCGGCATTTCTGCGGTGCCAGCATTTGTGCACACTATTTCTGGTGCCACATGAACTTGAAATCCATGTGGCACGAGAGGCATCAAATGCTGCAAGGGACTGCCAACTGGTGTCGGCCCAATTTTTGAAGTCGTTTCAACAAGTTCAGTGCTTTCAAGATATCTTGAAAATGGCGAAGGACACAGTTCACCAATGCTTGACCCAAGTGTCCTTATTCTTGAAGAAAGGTCCTCAAATGGCTGGGCGTGCTGTCTTGCATCATAAAACCTGGTACTGATTCGCTTTGAGAGGTCACCTTGTCGCACACTCCTCCAGTCCACAAACTGTAAAGGTAGCGGTTCAAGTGAGCTGCTACGAGGGCGCCTCCACTGCTGTGGTAGCTCGGTGCACGCTACCTCTGGTGGAGGTTCCTTATAGCCATTGCTCTTAAGTGGAAACACTAGCTTTAATGCGGCTACACTGTGGTTACACACTCTACAAGCACCAGCTGGGCAATCGCATCTTGCAGACGCCACTGATCCACAGCTTTTCAAAGTAAAGCACACCTCATAGGGCTGGGATGCCTTATTCTGGCTCCGAAAACGAGTGCTCTTGACATACACCTCATCAGGCCTGCAAAAAAATGGAAAAATTTCATGTAAACCATTTAAAGGAATTTTTAACCACTGCATACTGATATCAGTTTTTTGTATTTGGTGAACTATAGACATGCCAGACAATTACATTCGCTTGAAACTGCATTACGATGAGATGTGGAGCTCACAATATACAGTTTTTTTATTTTTTCAGGTACTAGTATCCTATGGGGCTCCTGCTACTCTTGTATGGCAGCAACATGAATATACGTTTGTAGAGAGAGCCTCGTTCACCAGACAGCATGCAACATGCTCTGAGCGTGCAGGTTCACCATAGACGTGATTCTCGACAAAGGAATACTAATTCTAAAGGATGTGCGGAGTCAATATATATATATATATATATATAGATTTAAGAGAAGTGGGCACTTCTACAAAGACACTTTTATTTATCAACGTTTCGACCGCACCGCGGTCGAAACGTTGATAAATAAAAGTGTCTTTGTAGAAGTGCCCACTTCTCTTAAATCTTTATTCTGCGGAGCCAACGCAACCTACGTTCGTAACATTATATATATATATATATATATATATATATATATATATATATATATATATATATATATATATATATATATATATATATATATATATATCAAAGGAGCCACCGCGGTGGCTGAGTGGTTATGGCGCTCGGCTGCCGGCCCGAAAGACGCGGGTTCGATCCCGGCCGCGGCGGTCGAATTTCGATGGAGGCGAAATTCTAGAGGCCCGTGTACTGTGCGATGTCAGTGCACGTTACAGAACCCCAGGTGGTCGAAATTTCCGGAGTCCTTCACTACGGCGTCCCTCATAGCCTGAGTCGCTTTGGGACGTTAAACCCCCATAAACCATATATATCAAAGAGCAAAGCGGCTAGAGGTTTATGCTGCAGCGCGCCTCCCGTGACCGAGGAGCGGCGCAGATGGGCGAGGCGTCTCGAGTTACCGAACACACGGCACCGGCGTGTCGCGTAGCTTCCCTCTTGCTTCCTCTACACGCTTGTTCCAAGAGAACAGAGAGCAGCCCACGCAGCACGCTTCAGTCATTGGCGCAGAACACTGTACAGACGCAGGCTTGTCTAGAGCGCCCGAACTGAGGCCCGCGAAGCAAGAGATGAGAAATTTAGAAACAGGCGTTTTCACGGGTAATCCCAGCACGCAATCGCTGCAGCATAGCCAAACAAAGCATAAAAAAAGTGCAGTTCTCACACAAAGCAGCTGCGTTAAGATTTCTGGTTACTTGTGTAGCACACCGATCCTGAGCTCTCTAGACCAGCGTGCACACATCAACACGGCTTCAGACAACATTAAGTACGAGGTCGCGTTCGTATCGCATTTTCGCCCAACATGACGCCCGAGTGCAAATCTGTGCATTAAAAGTTGTTAAACACGCTACGCTTATATTGTTCCTAGTGAGGAGACATATGCTGCGGTTTGCAACTAAATTTGGACGATTGTGTTATTTATACTAGTGTAAATCATCACTCCGACCAAGTAAGACTTAATGACGCGATGCACTCAATTAGCATAAGGTGTGAAACATGGGGACTGAAGCTAAACACTTTGAAGTCGGCAGCCATTACATTTACCAACAAGAAAGAACCCTTAGATTTTGCTTATATTATTAATAATTCTTATGTTCATAAAACCCAGCGAGTGAAGTATTTAGGTGTTACACTCACAAGCAATTTAAGTTGGGAACCCCATATAGAAAACGTTTGCAGCAACGCGCTAAAACTGGCATTTTTGAAACGGAAATTGCGCCGTACTTCATCGACCGTTAAGCTAACAGCATACAAAGCTCTTGTCAGACCAAAATTAGAATATGCGGATTTAATCTGGAGCCCTCATCAAAAATATTTAATCAAGAAAATAGAAAGAGTGCAAAATTTAGCTTTGCGATTTATATACTACACATACTCGCGTTTTTCAAGCGTGTCCGTTCTTCGCGACAGGGCGAAATTGAAAAAAACTAGTTCATCGCAGAATTGTATCTCGCATCAAATTTTTATATCAGCTGTACCATGGTCACTACAAAATAGCGCGTGAATGTTATTTACCCGAGCCCCCCATGCGCTCTGCTCGTACAAACCACAACAAAACAATTAAGCGACCATTTAGTAACGTTAACATTCATCAATATTCTCTTTTTCCCCATGCAATTTCACTATGGAATAAATTACCCGAAGAAGTAGTTAACGCTAATACAACAGAATCGTTCGTTCAGCTTTCAAATAACCTTTTCTTTGACCTCTAAAATTGCCGCAATGAAAGCAGTTTCTTTGCGTTACGCTTTTTCATTGTTATTTTGTTTACGTATTGCACTGTTGTACGTTCATGTTATTTCTGTTACGTATAGTGTTACAATGATGTATGTACATGTTGTGTTGTGTTCTTAATTGCTAATTGGCAGTGGCAATTTACGTTGTTTTATGTACCCACTCTTGCTTGGGCCCGAATAGGGCCTGCAGTATTTGTAAAATAATAAATAAATAATAAACGCGTTCTCTGCCACTGACGTGCAGCGCGGACGCACTTCAGTGGTATGCACGGACGCAGCAGAAGCACCGAGAACGCGAATCTTTGCAAGTCCGCAAGAGAGGCACTAATACTGTACCCGCAGGATGACGCGGCAACGCGCACTGTCGACGGATCACAGTAAGTCTCGCATACCAGCTTGTAGCTTCGCTGAGAGGTGCGGCCGGACGGACCGCTCACACCGTGGGCATCACAATAGGAGCCCAAAAGCCTCTCCGAAAATCCGCCCGGGATGATGGTCAGGTCCTTCGACTACTGCAAATTTTCCGCCATCGCTTTCACAAATGGAACCAAAGTATTGTAGACGCAACAAGATGGAAACTGGAGCAAAGGCTGAGCAGAGCACCTGTGCGTCTTCTAGGTGCCCAAAATATGGCGACGGCGTCGACGGAAGTTGCTGATGATGATGCCTGCCAAGTTGCCAGACTGAATTTTCTAAAGGGTCTACTGTTAAGCCGGCACCGACGGACGTGACACTCGATATGTAAAACGTAATTCCACTTGTTATAAATGTATTCGTTGTCTTAATTGCCCTCATTTTATGTTCATATATATGTTTTACTAGATTTGTTCTTTTTTATCAACCTCTGACTTTGTTCTTGTATTTTCCTACGTACGTCGCCCCTCCCCTCCCCCCTTATGTAATAACCTGTGAAGGGTCCTTAAGGGATCAATAAATGATGATGATGAGATTGTGTGTATACATTATTCTTTACGTAAAAGGAAACAGACCTCTTCTATGACCAACTACTGCTTGGTGCAGCCCGTTACCTGCCAGCCAATCAGTTGATGTTATAACACACACATTTCCGTCTGGACAGTTTGTGAAATGACTTCTGAATATTATTCACCATTTTTTAAAAGTAACTTCTTTTAATTTCCCGGGAACAAAAAAGAAATAAAATACTTTTCTTTTGCAGCAAGTGCACATTTTTCTAGCTGAGATATGACGATGCGTTGATGCCGTTTTGGGACATATCGCCGATTCTACCCACAGCTACAGTGCCGGCGACCCTCAAGTCGTGATTCCGACGTTCCAAGACCATTATTGTTTCTTCTGGTTGCGCCATGTTGCGCTTTTGAAGAAATTTCGGAATGTCACGTTGCATTTTCTGGTGACGATGCGCATGCGTCGACGCGCGGAGACCAGGATTGCTTTTGATTGTTTTGTGTTTATGCATTGCAACACATGTACTTGACATAATGACTCCTTGACATGATTATTTGCCTGAGACAGGGAAAAACAGTTAAACAAGACAAAACCAAATCTAAAACGCAGCTATATTTGCGGGGAAAACTTTATTCATATAAAACGGGCGCCGATCAGTTTGCGTCGTAGGGCGCCTGGATACCCGCTCGCCTCCGTTTTCAGGGGGGAATACCTTTTGCACTACTCCGCGCCGTTGTTTCCTCTCGCAGCGTCATGTTGGGTCCCACGCGTCAGTTGCGTGCAGTTTGCTAGCTATGCGTCTGGCACGGTTTCTGTGCGGCCGCGTGGCTACTGTAATGATGCTGCTGATCTGGAAATAGACAGTACATACTTGTTTCACTCGTGGCAGTAGTGTATTGGCAGTTTTGAGCATATTTTATGCATGGTGCACTCGCTCCGACTACACGATAATCGAAGAGTTATGACGGACTGCTGTGTTTCCCAGTCAACGGCTGCACTTTAAAAGAACAGAAGTTATTTGTGTTCCTTGATAGTGATAATATGCACTATAATAGGGTCACCGAATTTCATAGAATTATGCTGTTCTTGTTGTTTCGAACGTGAAGACTGTTCACCAGGCCCCAAGTTTCTTTTGTACACAAGCAGCGCGGAGCATGTATGGCCGGCCAAATATAATATTTTTGCGTAGTCAATATCCACTTTTCCAACATTCTCTGAAGTGCCTGTGTCTTGTTGCTGCAACGCATGTGAAAAATCCCAGGTATTAATGTCAAATTTCTCTTCCAAGTAATCTGTCGCCTCATTGCTCTGTAGTTGAAAGCTGAGGACACGTCTGAAACCAAATGGTCATATTTTCTGAACTGCTTCCTTTAGTGGCTTGTGCCGCAACAAAATAATTCAGCTGTTTGCGTTTCCTTTTGAATGGTTTTGACTACACGTAGACTGATGATGCGCTGTGACGACGTCTTCCTAATTAGTAGTGACCAAGTCGTTTTATTCGAGGACAAATTTAACTTAACAATTTATTTTTCCTTTCAAAACACCAAGAAAAATCATCAAAAGCGACTGATCAACAAAGAGACCTCACAAAATCAGCCCCTGATAACTACTTATTTTCAATCTCATTGTCCCTGCCAGGGTAAACTAACAAAGAAGAGCCGGAGCAGCACAGGAAAAAAAGCTGAGAATCGGTTTTTGAGAAAAGGAAATGGCGCAGTAATTGTCTCGCATGTCTCTATGGACAGCTGAACCGCGCGGTATGTGAAGGGAGGAAGGTTGGAGTAAAAGAGGAAAGAGAGAAAGAGGTGCCGTTGTGGAGAGTTCCGGGAATAATTTTGACCACCTGATGATCTTTACCATGCACTGACATCGCACAGCACACGGGCGCCTTTGCGTTTCGCCTCCATCGAAACGCGGCCACCGCGGTCGGGATGAAATCCCTTACTCGCTTCTGCCGAACCGTCTGCTCCAGTTGCCAAGAGACACTTGCTTGCTGTCTCACTCGATAGTCGCCAGGCAAGGCGATAGATCTCTTGTTAAGGATTGAGTCTGGGCAAGTTGCAAAACTACGTTTGAGGTAAAGCACGCAGGAAAACGCGGGCTAGTGAACACGACTTATAAGCTTTCATCCCTGCTGCTGCTGTCATCGAAATAGGAAAAAAAAAGTAATTTCTAGGATATGGTTGCCCAGAAACACGCGTGACGAATTTCACTGACTTGGCTGCGTGACGGCAGTGAAAAGAGCCTTTATTCCCCAGTTGTGGTTTCTTTAAAAGCGATACGAAAAGGAAGGAAAATAAACAAATACAATACAAATAAATACAAATGGGTCGATCCACCATTACACATCGGATCATCGGACGCACTCCGGCTCTGGCGGGCTTTTCTCCTATACTTCAAGGAAGAAGGGCCTGGCCGTTTCTTCGCAGAGCCGACCACAGGACCACCCCACTTCGAAGAAGAAGTGGAGACCGGCCCTCCTCCCCCTTCCCCCACCGCCACCCCCATGAAGCCCATCATTTCTGCCGCAAGGCTAGGCCTATTTTATGCAGAAATAAAGACGTTTAAAAAAATCAAATACGGTGAAAAAGAGCCGCCTTTCGTTCGCGTCACGCAGCCGCGGCTTCTTTGCTTACAGGCGCACCGAAGAGGTTTTGCGCCATGATATTCGTAGTGAGCTGGCGCAAAGAATTAGAGAGAGGGGAGAGGTAATAATGCCTTCGTGGCATTAAGATAAAGCAAATAAACTGAACAAAACGCTGCGACGAGAGCTTCACATACTCGCTTACCCACAACAGCGCCTAAATAATACGGCTGCCTTATTGGGAAACGCCTTTGTGATAGGATGTGAAGAAGCCGGTCGGCGAATTTTCATGTAGCCTGACAGGTTTTTAACACTCGCCTTTAAGCTTTCTTGGCCTACGTTCTTGGCTTTCTTGGCTTTGTGCAAGCGCTTGTGGTCCGGTGGAGAAAACATGCGGCTTCTAACAGCGTGGTGCAGAACGTGCGATGTGTACCGAGGCGGCTGTAATCGGGAGAAGAAAGGCTGCGACGCGTAACGACAACGAGGCGCCTCTAAGCGGAAGAAGAAAGGCGGCGAAGAACGCACAGAACTTGCAAAACCGAGGAGGAAACGGGCCACGCCCCTTTCCTTGAAGTGAGCTCGTAGTGTGTGTGATGCAGCAGTCAGAGACCAAGTTATGAGGGGCTGTTGTGTTCCAGGGTGTTATGCCTACACTATTAAAGTGCACCGGCTATTTGGCTTTGCTCGGGACAGTGCGCGCCGAAAAAATTGCCAATCGCAGGTCAAACCAGACTGCCTAGCCAAAAGTTAACCCCAAATTGTGAAAGGTAAGGCACGAGAAACGCTTGTTTGCCAGAGTGTGAGTGAGGGAAAAACTTTATTGAGCTCTAGATTCGCTGGTCTTATGCGGTCTTCAGATGGCTTCGTCCATCTTCTTGCAGGACGGTCGGTTGCCCTTAGTCCAGGGCTCCGCTGGATGCTGCTGCCAGTTGTGCTCGCCGTATCAGACCTTCTTGGTCGACGCGGCGATCGCTGGGGAGCACTCCCTCCCATTGCTCCGCACTCGGGTTTGATATAACGGGTACCCCGTCTATCTTCTGGCATGCCCACGTTATGCCATACAGCGTGGGTGTTTCGTGCCACCAGGGGCCTTTGTCATTGTATTGTGTGCGATAAATTTTGCCGAGTACATTTAGGTTCGGGCACGAGCCCGTTTGTAGCTGCCTTCACGCGACAGAGTTCTCTCTGCTTAGGGAGTTCTGCGGTGCTGGATATCACTTTCTGCAGCCCTTGTAATTTAGTATCGCCGAATAGTCTTGGGGTACAGGTTCGGTCCCCTCGAGGTCGCCTACGTTGGATGCTCGGTAATAAGTGTAACCTCGAGCTATCCTGCCCGTCTCTTGGTTCCCTGCCCCTCCCGTGTGTCCCAGCGTCCATACTACCGTATGCCTAATTGGTTCTTCGTGTAGTTGTCGTTGTGTCATGTGGTCTCCGAGGCGGAGTATGCGGAGCGGTTCGTGCCCTATTCTGCAGCGTAGGTAGCTGGGGCACGCTGTTTGCGAGTTTGTAAGGATTGTTAGAGACCGTTTAGACCGATAGCTCTCCGCTGCCGCTAAAGCGACGGCCGCTTCTTCAGACTCGACTACCGTACAGTCTTGTAGTGATGCGCTGGTGATCTCGCGTAGGTTCGAATCGATCACCGTTGCTGCCGTGTTGCTGTTGCTCTGCCCCGCTGCTCTGGCGTATGTGGCTGCGTCCCCGTATACCGTCTTGGGGTGTTAGTGTCTTTTGTAGGTATTCAGCCCTCACCTTTCTGCGTGCTGTGTGTAGGTTGGGATCTATGTTCCTGGGTATGGGTGCTACTTTTAGTGTGCTGCGATAGTCGTCAGGAATTGTTTCAGTCCTCTGTATCTCTTGAAGTTGATCGGCGCAGCCTAGTTTGTTCAGGAGCTCCCTGCTAGATGGGGTCTTCTGTAGTCGGCGCAGTTGGAAAACTAGTTGCGTCTCTCTCAATTCCTCGAAGGTGTTCTTCGAAGGCTAGGAGCTTTTCGGCTGAGGTGTTGTGGGGAAGGTGGAGTGCGGTTCAATAGGCTTTGCGTAGAATCGCGTCCGCCCGTTGTACCTCACTCTTGATGGGATTGTAGTAGGGGAGGCTGTATGCCACTCGGATGACCGCCAGGCATCTGACGAGCTTGAGTGTGTCTTCCTCTCGCATGCCTTGGCGTCTGTGTGAGATGTGCGTGGTCATGCGGGCCACTTGTAGGGTGGGTGCCTTGGGTAGGGCGAGGGTGTGGGTGCAGCGTTGGTTTGACTGTATCCACATCCCCAGGATTCTAATGAGCGTCTTTACCGGTATCGGCTTCCCCTTGAGGTAGACGTTGAGCTTTAACTCGTCGCTGCTGGGGACTGTGCGGTTTTGCTTTCCTCTCCAAACTCTCAGGAGCTCGGGCTTCTCAGTGGAGCACGCTAGCCCTCTTGCTCTGACGTAGTCCTCTACGCAGGTGGCTGCCTCTTGTAACTTCTCTTCTTTCTCTCTGAGCGAGCCTGTGTTGACCCAGATGGTGATGCCGTCGGCATACATGGCATGGTGTATACCATCGATTTCTTTTAACTGTTTTGCCAAGCCGATCATGGCTATGTTGAAAATAGCGGGGGAGATGACTGACCCTTGAGGCGTCCCTTTGTTTGGAGTAAGGAACTTCTCTGATCGAAGCTCTCCCAGGCCAATCGTTGCCGTTCTGTTTGAAAGGAAGGATTTGACGTAGCCGTAGACTCTCCTCCCGCAGTTCAGGTCGTTTATGCCCATGAGGTTAGCCTCGTGGCTTACATTGTCAAAAACCCCCTTGATGTCCAATGCCATTATTATATTCTCCCCGCATCTGGGGACGTTCCTGAGTACTTCTTTGATTTGAAAAAGTACGTCTTGGGTCGATAATTTTGCTCTGAAGCCTAACATGCTCTGGGGATAGAGTTCGTTGTCCTCCATGTACTGTTGCAGTGTCAGCGTCACCACTCGTTCGTACAGTTTTCCCAGGCACGATGTGAGCGAGATCGGTCTGAGGTTCTCAATTTAGGAATCATGACTACCTCCGCATGCTTCCACTCCTCGGGGACGGTCTCCGCTTCCCAGTGTTTGTTGAGAAAGTCGGTTAATTGTGCGACTAACCCATCACTGAGGTTGCGGATGAGTGCGTTATTGATCTTGTCTGCAACCGCGGCCGTGTTTCTGGTTGTGTTTTGAATCGCTGCGTAGACCTCTTCTCGCGTGATGGGTCTGTCCAGGCTATATTTTTCCCTTCCCCGGTAGCGCTCTGCGTAAGCTGCTGGGTTTGTGTCCCCGAAGCACTTAACGCGTACCTTCTCCAGGAGTTCCGAGTCTGGTCCCTCGAACTGGTGGATGAACCGGAAGATGGCTTTGTTGTTTTCTGCCTTGGTTTTGGTCGGATCTATGAGAGTCTTGAGGATATGCCACGTCCTCGCTGTGTTTAAAGTTCAGTTGAGGGAGTCGCTGAATTGCTGCCAATTTTGCCTTGCCAATTGCGCCGCGTACTCCTATGCTTTCGCTGTGGCTTTTGCGATCTTAAAGGGACACCGAGGAGAACCCTCTCAAATGTTTTTTTGTTAGCAATATCTGATAGTGCGGCATTTCATGGCTTTGTTGCCGCTTGTCCGGGAGCGAAAGATGCATTTATTTCAAAGAAATTTGGATTCGAAGTTGAAAACTTTTTTCCCGCCGCTCCGATTCAAACTCGAGAACTCTTATGACGACACGGAGAACTCTTATGACGACACAGAACGGAGTGACGTGAAACGTGACGTCAACGGAGACTCCGTGATTTCTGGCCGCTAGCGGTGCGGTCTAGCAGCTGCCGAAATGAAAGCTACCGCCGCCGCACGTTGAAGGCATCTATCGGGGGTCGCTACCGTCGCTTCGTTTACGTTTGCACCGGCGTCTTGCCAGCGTTACGATGGATCCCGTTCCCGAACCCGACGACGTAGTTCTCGCAAAAACTCCGGCCTGCATTTCAGCGACCTCAGCCCCACAGAGCGTGCGATGCTTTTGAGGGAGCACGGTTAGGTTAGGCGCCGGCGGGTGGTTTCCCCCTTCCTCAGAGAGCAGCCGTCGCAAACTAAATATCATAACCCCAGTGCGGGGAGTCGCAAGGGGCCAGGACAAGGTCGGCGCTTGCGCCCATCGGAGGCTGGCCGGAGCTTTGGGGCCAACGGATTGTAATTCCTTGAACGGCGCGGTTGCACGGCGCAGCAGACGGCGTCGAGGTCTCCCACGGTTGCAAGGGCCAAGTTATTTATTTATTTTTTTGCCACAAAAAACAAACGGGTGCTCTAGGGCGGTCGCGTTTAAAGTCGGCGGCTTGAAACTAAAGCCGGCGCATGACGCTTCAACGGCTTCCGCTAGATACAACGGGTACGCTGGATCGGGCTCTCTCGCCCACTTGCATGTACCTTCAGATATGTACTTTGAATGGATTAAATTAGCCGAGCTCGGAAAGAACAGCTCCGCCCAACTGCGGCAGCTATTGAATACAACGCGCACGTCGCAGCGGAGCCAAATCAGTCTGGCCGGGCCGGCGGCGGTTGGCGCACTCGGCGCGAAATAGTGACATGCTCCAAGTCTCCCTGCCAGTGCGGTCAGAGTGCGCCGAAGCCGCCGAACGCGTCGGCGGTCAAGCGCAGTTGGAGTATAGAGGGTCTTCGCTTTGACCGCACCAACTTCGCCGTGCAGCGCGCGCGCGCGCCGCGCCGCAGCATACACGCGCCTTAGCCTGCGCTTAGCCGCGAACCAGCGTATTCGGCGGCGGCATCCATGAGAGCCACTGAAGCCCCCCGCCCACTCACTGAATAAAAGAAAAGAGGTCCCGTGAAGAGGTTCGGAATCGAACCAGGGTCTATCGGCGTTTAAGGCGGAGACGCCACCACTCCGCCACGACGGCTCAAGGTACAGCCGTCAATAAAGGCGCTTCTAGTGAATGCACTCTTCTGATGCAGAAATCTCCGCGCTTTCGCTAGGTATATCCTGGCCTAACAGAGCTAGCCATCAGAAATTTTCCTGAACTGCCTTGTACCTTGTCTCCCGTCCCTAATAAACGATTTCCGTTAAGTAGTTTGAAGTTGACTGGCACATACGGGAATGTTTCTCCGGGCAAGCGTGCGAATACACAAGTGCTGCCTTGTACGATCACCGACCATCGTGCCATCATAGCTTTTCATCGACCGTGGCGATCATCTGACAAGCCTTAGCAGGCTCCTTCAAAGGTTAACTAGAACTTGAAGCGGCACTTGGAGTTCCTCTGCTGTTCGGTGCTTGTAAAACGAGGCGCGTCAAAAACAAAACCACGGGGCACGCAAAGCTCATAGACGCGAAGCGCCATAAAAAATCGAAACTCTCCTGGCCGCCTGTGGCGCCGCCAAGCATCGGTTTTCTTTGCTTCCAACATTCAGGTTGTCCTTTGCCTGCCTTCCTTGTGTGATAAAAGTTCACTATTGGTTTTAAAAGAAAACTTACTTCACTATTGATCTGCACAACCGACCTTCGTCAGCTTCAGAGATTCGCCAATCCATGTAAGATGGAAAATTCCTCCAAGGTGGCGTCTCTTGTCCTATGGCGTCACCATGCTTGTACTTGCGAGATTGGCCTGTGGTGGCGATACCTGTATTTTGGTTCTTGCTATTTTCTACCTTACAAGAGCTTTGTTTTCAGTAAGAGGGGCGTTTTTGTAATCAGGAGCTGGTATTCTATCGATACAAGCCAACTTCAATTTCTCCTTAGTGTCCCTTTAAGCTTTAGCTTCCTGTTGTACTTTTGTTTCTTCCACCTGTTTGTGAGCCCGCGTCTAGCTTCCCACAGCTTGAGCAGCTTGGCGTCTACCTCGGGTGTCTGCGTCGTTCGCGCGATTTCTTTGGTGTACTTGCGCTGTTTTTCCTTGAGCATGTTTCCCCACTCTTCTATCGATTGGATTCCGTTCTGGGCGAGATTCCCATCGCATGCCTCGCGAAAAGCGCTCCAGTCCGCAATTTTTGCCGATCCCAGCTGACGCTTTGGCCTGTCCGAGGTTGCTTGCGTCTTGAGTATGCAGTGGTCACTACCCAGGTTCTCTAACAGGTTCGCCCACTCTGCTTGTTCCGCTCCTCGTATGAACGTGAGGTCGGGGCAGGTGTCGGTACTAACGCTGTTTCCGATTCTGGTTGGAGTGTCTGGGTCTGTGAGGAGGTTGCAGTCGGTGTTCTCTGCTGCCTCCGTTAGCGTTTTGCCTTTTGGGTTTGCTGTTTGGTATCCCCAGCTTTTGTCCATGGCGTTAAAGTCTCCTATGATAATTAGCGTGTTGTCTTTCGCTAGTTAGCGTGCTACGTGGAAAAGCTCGTAGAATTTTGCCTTCTTCTGTTTCGGGGGGCTGTATGCATTCACAATAAAGATACTGCCCCTCTTTCTTTTCTTATTTGGTATAATTTCTACTGTCACATGCTCTACGTCGGTGTCGGATATCCTGTCGAGGCTTATGACGATGAGAGCCTTGCTGACTAGGGTTGCCGTTCTTCCTTTCTCTTGAGTCTCGTAACACGTGTATCCTGCGAGTGTTGGTGTGCGTGGTGCCCGTATCTTGAAGCGCTATGATGTCGGGCGGTGTTTGTTGTGTGAGAATGTATTGTTGGAGGAGGCCCTGCTTCTTACGGTAACCTCTGCAGTTTCATTGCCATATATCTAAGGTTTCTTGTTTGCTTAAAGTTGTACTGGCCATGTTTAAGCTTCGGTGCTGTTTGCGGATGTGTTGGCGAGGGCTGGCAGCGCGGGGCGGTAGTAGGCCTTCTCTCTAATGTTCTTGGTAAACTTCTGCTTGCGGATGCTGCTCTGGAGCTCTGTGACTTGTAATTGCACTTGCTGCATTTGTTGCTCCTGTTGCAGCATCATCTGCTGCATCATTTGCTGAATATCTGCTTTAAACTTGGCGAAGTCCTCGTTGCCTGCTTGCGACGGGGCTTGGGTTTGTACGGTTTGCGGCTGCGGAGGGCTGTTCGACCTGAGGTCTCGCACTGCCTTCATTAGCTCTGCTATTTGGCGCTGTAGCTCTTTATGCCTAGCGCGTGATGGCTCTAATTCGCGTCTCAGCGCTATTTTCTCCGCGTCCTCCTTTCTAGGCTGTTCGCGGTTGCTGTTTGTGTTGTTGTCCTGTTTGTTATGGTGTCTTCGACTGGTCGCTACCGCGATCCGGTTAGGATCTGGCAGAGTGGGAGCCGCTCTCGTTCTGAACGCATAGCGAGGCTAGTCAAGCCGAATGGTCAGCGAGTTTTTAGAGCGGAAACGCAGGAGGCAGAAGGGCGACTAACTTCCGGAACCACTACGCGGCACCGCTGCTGATGTCAACAGTAGGCGCACGTAAGGCACTTGGCAGCGACAGGGGCAGCGGGACAAAGCCTGACCGACCGCACGCTTTTTCTTGTCACCCACAGATACCCCTGATCAGCTGTGCTGTGCCGTAATCCACGTGCCAAGATTTTTATCCTTCGGAAAAGAACTTTTTGTGACGTCACGGCCACGCCTGCGGTGCCTACGTATCGCAAGTTATTTCTGCCCATCGCCGAGGACTGCAACGACAGGGAACCACCACCAGGGGCCATCAACTACATAAGCGCCATCGGACCAGCGTCTACCTCACTTGGCAGCGACAGGGGCAGCGGGACAAAGCCTGACCGACCGCACGCTTTTTCTTGTCACCCACAGGTCTGTGGTTATTGCTCCTTTTTACGTTTATAGTATTATAGTACCTTTTGCTGCTGTCGCTGCCAAGCTGACGTTGCCTGCGAAATATGCCTATTGATGTCGAGAAGCTACGTGAAGAACTCCGAATAGAATTCCGAAAGGAAATTGCTTCGTTGCGTAGCTCAATCGAGAGGGATGTTCGGAAAGAGTGCCGCGAATTATCCAACAGTGTTGAATTTTGCTCCAAAAAATTGATGACATAGCTGCTGAGTTTGCAGCGCTTAAGGAAGAAAACAAGGTACTCAGAGCTGAAAATGCTACACTGTCATCCGAGCGTGATGGACTCAAGAAGCTTGTAGAAGACTTTGAACAGCGATGCACTGTTCTAGAGCAGTTTTCGAGAAATAAAAACATTGAAATTAAGGGTGTTCCCGAAACTGAGCCGGAGAACCTTCAAGACACATTACAGAGGGTTGGTGAAGTGACCAATGAGTCCATAGCGCTCGATGACATTGATGCTTGTCACCGTGTTCCTACCAAGAATACCACAATCCCGAACATCATTGTGCAGTTTCGCAACCGCTTGAAGCGGGACACCGTTCTAACAAAGGCGAAAAAAACCAATATGACTACAAGCGACCTTGGCCACCCCGGACAAACTTCCATTTACATAAACGAGCACTTGTGTCCTGCCTTGAAAAAGCTGCTAGGAATGGCAATTTCGCGTAAAAAGGAGAAAAGCTGGAAATTCGTCTGGACACGTCTTGGCCACATTCTAGCTAGAAGGAACGAAAGTTCGGATGTGGTCAGGATTGTTTGCCTAAAAGACTTAGACAAGTTAAACTAGGCGTCCCCTCCCATGCATTCTTTTTGTTACTAATGTGGTATCCGGCTTCTTTACACATAATGATGCTTCATCTTTGTACGCAAAAAACAAAAAAACCTCAATTTTTTTTCATCTGAACGCACAGTCACTCTGTAACAAAGAAGATGAAGTTGTTGCCCTTTTGGATGATTTTACCTTTGATTTTGATGTTATTATGATAACCGAAACGTGGTATAAAAAGATACGGTGCCACTGAAGCTGCCGCAGTACGATATTTATCTCCAATCTCGCCTGAATAAAAAGGGCGGAGGCGTGTTGATAGCTTTAAAGAAATGTTTCCAATGCTGCCTTATTCCAGAATTCTCAAAAACGAACGAAAATTATGAGATAATTTCTTTGAAATCTGGCAGTAATGTATTTTCTGCTGTATACCGTACCCCAGCTGGTAACATCTCAGTCCTTTTTTCCTTTTTAGATCTAATGTTATCTTGGGTAACCGAAAATGACTTAAAGCTAATACTAGTGGTGACCTTAATATTGACTTTTCGTCCTCATCTCCTGAGTCACAAGAAGCAAACAGGTTGTTCGAATGTTACGCCCTTACCAACTTCATAAATGAAGAAACGCGAGCGTTAACACAGACATCCATTGATGTTTTCTGTAGCAATGTGTCAAAGGAATTTATCAAGCCTGGAGTGGTACTAGCGCAAGTTAGTGATCACCTGCCAATTTTTCTTTTTGTCGAGTTGCCAACCGCATTCCGAAAGAGTAAGCCTTCCTATATGACATACCAGTGCATAACAAAACAAACTATCGAAAATTTTAGTAATGAAATACGAAAAGTCGACTGGAATCACGTCTACAAAATAACTGACCCTAGCAAAGCATATGACGCATTTATAAACACACTAAAATTTTTGTACAATAAATGTTTCCCTTATAAAACAACTAAGAGGCCTAGTAAAGCGCGCAAGCCCTGGATAAATCGTCGTTGCTTAAATATGATTCAAAAGAAAAATAATCTTTTTAAACGGTTTCTTCGAACTAGGTCTTCCGACGACTTAGCCAAATTTAAATCATATCGCAACAATGTAACTTCATTTCTTCGAGAAACCAGGAAGGAATACATGGAAAAATGATTTTCTGGTAATGTACAGAATCGAAGCGACCTCATGTGGAAAGAAATAAATAAAGTTCTAAACCGTACAGAACAGGAACCCGTCGAGCTAGAAATCTTAGTCCGAAATCAGAAACTTTCGGGAAAAGAACTAGCAGATACTTTTAATAATTACTTCGTGTCTTTAGTTAACAGTGTACATAATCCTGATTCCCTGAGCTATCTGAAATCTAGAAATCACAGTAGTGCATTTTTATCACCAACAGATCGCAGTAAAATTGAAAGCTGTTTTCTTGCTCTCCGAACGAGTAGTACAAGGGACGTAAATGATCTAAAAATTCAACCTATTAAACATACCATTGATCTAATTAGTCCTGTTTTAGAGCATATATTTAATCTATGCTTTCTGCAGGGAGTTTTCCCACAAGCCATGCAAGTTGCTAGGGTGACAGTAGTTTTTAAAGGTGGCGAGAAAAATAACTTGTCGAACTATCGTCCCATATCAATCCTCTCCATTTTTTCAAAATGCCTAGAGAAACTGCTGTACAAAAGGATCCTTAGCTTTTGTATCAAACATAACTTATTGAAACCTCATCAACATGGTCTTAGAAGTGGCCACTCCACAGATACAGCGCTTTTAACTCAAAAGGAAATAATCCTGCAATCTTTCGAACAGCACCAATTAACTCTCGGTGTATTTGTAGATTACTCAAAGGCATTTAATTCTATTAATAATCAGACAATGCTTGCTAAACTTGAGTTCTATGGCTTCCGTGGCGTTTTTCATAACATATTGAACTCTTATTTATCTGCGCGAGTACAACAAGTAGTAATTAACAATAAATTATCCGACCCGTAATCAGTTTTAGCAGGCGTCCCGCAAAGGAAGCATATTGGGGCCTCTACTTTTTATCATCTACATTAATGACATCGTTCTCATTGACCCACGCCCAACATTTATAATATATGCTGATGATACTAGTTTATTTTTCAACTCTAGCAATATACAAAATCTGACTGAACAAGCAAACACGTGTTTACATCTTTTAAATCATTGGTCGATCGTCAACTCACTATCTATAAACATAAATAAAACAAAAGTCGTGCTTTTTAGGCCAAGAAATAAAATAGTGTGCGATAGCGACATTTTACTTCGGATTGGGTCTGTGCCTTTAGAAGTTGTCTCCGTCGTAAAAAGCCTTGGATTATATTTTGAGAAGCATTTATCGTGGTCAACACATGTCGATAAAACAGCGGACAAGCTGTCAAAAATAACTGGTGTGTTAAGTAAACTACGCTATTTTCTGCCACAAAAAGTGAAACTAATTTTTTATAATTCCATGTTTGCTTCTGTTTTAAACTACGGTTTCACGGTATGGGGAACTACCACACTCTCAAACTTAAACGGTTACATGTAATCCAAAAACGAGCCATAAGAAGCACTGCAAGCATCCCCCGCGACGTTACGACAAAACCCCTTTTTAATGCCTTCCACATAACTCCAATACACGAGCTATATAATGTCAACTTAATAAAACGATATAGGAGAAGTAATACCTATCGTAATTTTCTTGAAACTTTGTCTCAACTAACACCTAGAGAACACACTTATGCCATAAGAAACCGCGATAAATGGTTCATTCCCCAAATACGAACTATGCACGTCAAATGCTCAGCTACCTCTTACCATTATTGCTAAATGCTTTGTGTTAGTCTTACAAACCAGTATTTTTGCATCTTATTTCTTTTCCTGTTTTGTCTGTCTTTATCTCTTTTTTATTTTTTCCGAGTCAGTTGTGTCTCGCTTATTTTTCCTCAAACGCAAGTGTTATGTTAGTTGCTGCCAATATATGTAATCAAACAAACCTTGAAACCTTGTACGGGGGCGCAGGCGCGCAATCAAGCTCCAGTGAGAGCTTTTTGTCAGCGCCCCTAACATCTGGATGATGTAAATAAAGATTTGATTGATTGATTGATTGATTGATTACCTATAGCCGCCCATAGCCTGTATCGATCGCTACCCCGACTTTCTGTCCCACGGGACGCTCATTTTTCGAACATCGCCTTGTGGAAAGCACTGTCGTCCTTGTCTAAGCTGCTGCTGGAATCAACTGTTGTCGTGCGACAGCAACACAAACCGCGTTCCTAGCGTAGTTATCCGGCGCCTCTTGGACATTTTACCTCACACAGCGCGGCACCCGCAAAACACAACACAGCAAGGACGCTACTCCTGCGTGAAAAGCCTACACTTGCTTCTGTCTACGCGCAGGGGACGCCGAGGCCTCGCACCGCTTTCGCGAAATGGCGGAAGTGGATCTGTCACGTGGACTCATCTCGGAGCCGCTCCGACTTTTTTCTCGGAGCGCATCAGAGCGCTCTGAGCTGGATGCGAGAGTTCAGAAATAACCAGCCGAATGTAGTCAGAGCGGCCGGTTTCGACCAGCCGAATGTGCGGTCGCCTCTCAGAGCGCTCTAGAGCGATCTAAAGCGACCAGTCGAAGACACCATTAGCTACCCCACCCGAGTGCGGAGCAAACCAGGGGTTTTCGGCTCCCCAGCTCACCTTAACGCCACCGCTTTTTCGGGTAGGCTCCTTGCTCTTCTTCTGCTGCTGCCGCGGCTGCTGGCTCCTTCCCTTGATGGTCGGGGGTGGCAGGGGCGAGAAGGACCATGACCGGCTCCGTGAACGGCTCCGCGACGCTCGGCATCTCGAACAGCTCCGCGAGTTCTCCCCTCCGAGCTGAACCACCTCGGCTTCTTGCTGCGGTAGTCCCGGCTGCGGCGTCTGATCTCGCGTCTGCCGCCGTTGTTGCCGCCGTTGACATTGCCTCGCAGCTCCCTGGCTTTCTTTAGTCAGTCTTGGCACTCCTTCGATAGAGTAGCGTGGTTGCCTCCGTAGATCAGGCATCTCGGGGAACACTGGTGATCGTTTGGCGGGTTCTGCATCCCGCACTGTTTGCAAGCCTTGGCGTCTCGTTTGCCCTGACTTGGCTTCCCTTGCCTTGCTTTGCCTGCCTGCCTGTCTGCCTTGCCCTGCCTTGCCCTGCCTTGCCCTGCCTTGCCCTGCCCTGCCCTGCCTTGCCCTGCCTTGACTTGCCCTGCCCTGACTTGGCTTCCCTTGCCTGCCTTGCCTGCCTTGCCTTGCGTGCCTGCCTGCCTTGACTTGCCTTGCCTTGCCCTGCCTGCCTTGCCTTGCCTGCATTGCCTTGTCTGCCTGCCTTGACTTGCCTTGCCCTGCCCTGCCCTACCTTGCCCTGCCTTGCACTGCCTTGCCTGCCTGCCTTGGCTCTCTCCGACTTGGTGTGCTTTCCTTTGGGCGGGACCGTCGTCGCGTTGCATATTTTGGTGGCAGCGGTGGGATGGCGCTTACCCGCGCTCGGAAACAGGATGCGGAGGGGGCCGTGGATGGCGGGCAACCTCTGGCTGACGCGGCACACGGCGCGGCGGACAGCGCCGCTGCTCTCGGGTATTCCGACGGCCTGCCCATTTCCCTGACGCTGGAGGCCGCCTTTGACCGCCTCCATCGACGCCTGGACCGGCTGTTCTAGCGGCTGGAGAAGGTGGAGCAAGAATATGGCGTCTGTGGCGATGAGGCTGCGCCGCACCAACCGGTTAGGACAATGGGTGAGCAAGGGGCCAGGACCAAGCTGGCTGCAGGTGGCGACGAGCGTGAGCGTGAGCGGAAGAGGATAGTGCGTTGGCCGGGAAGTGGAGGCGAATTAGGTGCCTGTGACTGTTCCCGTGCCGCACCCAGTTGTCCCGCAAACGCCCGTAGTGTCGATGCAGCCTGCTTGAAGGTCGGTGTGGGGTCGGTTGTCCCGCACCATGTGATGCTTGCCGCCTCGCTCACAAGGAGTGATCGTAGCAGGTGTGTGACGCTCTTCGGCGACTGCAGGCGCCTGCACCCAGCTCACAAACTTTGAAGTCAACGAACAGCTTGACCGCTTCCTTTCTCCGGGCCCACGTTGCACCACTCCAGGGAAACCTGTATCAAATGCCGAGATGTCTCCATTCGGAGAAGAATGGCGCGATCACAAGTTCCGAAGTGTCGGTTCGGAGTCTAGACATGAAAGCGACCCCATCTTCCACGGTAAAACTAGAAGAGGCCAAGCCTGGAGATGCGCCTCCAGAAGCGAACACGAAGCATCAGGAGCAGATCGAAGAGCCGGAGGCCAACAGTGCCGCCGAAGCCGAAAAGCTGGCTAAGCTTGAGGTGAATGGCTTACTGGAACCACTGTCTGAAGGCGAGCGGGAGCCCTCACCGTTTTCGTACGCGGAAGAACCACCTACAAGCAGCTCCGAGATATACCTGGACAGTTTGGTATCAAACGGGACATCAACGCCATCACCGCGTGCTGATGCCTACCGCGAATAAAGCTATGCTTCTGAGAACCTTCGCCCGGAATACCGAGTGGCTCATCTGGAAGTGCTCGATGCCTTTCTCAAAGAATGCAACCCCATCCGGGGGGGGGGGGGGGGTACCGCAAGATGTGCAAGAACAACAGGGAGCTCTTCCTATCTGTGGGTCACCGTCGACCACTCCATCGGACGCCATCTTGAGGGGCACCAGCGCGGAGTCTGCGGAGCCTTCCGGCACCTTTCGCCCCGCCTCGCTGCTCTGGTGTCGGCGCCCATTGCTGTGGGACGGCATCACTTGAGGCTGCCGTAATTTCAGGCTGTCCTCTCTGGACTCGAGCAACCTGCACCGTCGCACTTCGTCGTGCTAGACTTTCTTTCTCCCCCCCCACCCCGATATTGCCCTGGTCGCCGTAGACCCGTGAGGCCGATGGTCCAGACCCCTCCCTTCCCCCCCATCCCCGATGAATAGGTGTTAGGGGAATAAGCGCCCTGGGCACGGCGTACGCCGACCGATTGCCCTGCGCCGAAGATGAGGCGCGGGGAGCGCGCGAAGGAGCGAGCGCGCGCCGACGAAGACAAAGATTGGGGCCCCCCGGCGGTGTTCCTTTGGCTCTCTCCGACTTTGTGTGCTTTCCTTTGAGCGGAACCGTCGTCCAGTTGCATATTTTGGTGGCAGCGGTGGGGAGAGAAACCATATGTTTCTCCTAGGACTTTCCACAGTGTTTAAAATTGGTCTTTTTGAATTGGAAGAGCGTTTTTTCGGCATAGCACTGTCAGCTGTGCAGTACATGAGAATACAGTTAAGACGTGCTAACCAGCAGGCTGGCGAACTAGTATTGAATAGTTACACCTCCACCTACATGAACTGAGAATACATGAGAGTACAGCTAGCACGTGCTAACCATGAGAATACAGCTAAGACGTGCTAACCAGCACGCTGGTTAAATAATATTGACTAGTTCCACCTCCACTTACATGAACTGGAGAGGTTGTTTTGCCTGCAAGCTTCTCGAAAGCACATCTGTTTTGGAGCGACGCAGCCCAAAATGGTTCGGCCACAACGCTGAGGGTAACCCCCGAAATTCTAAAAACTGATATGAATATTATGGTGGGCTACACGGAACTCAATAAATAAGGTACCTAACAGAAATAGTTAAAGAGGTAACTACTCAATAATAATTCACCAGCCTGTTAGTTAGCTCGTCTTGCCTGTATGCTGATGTTCCACATCACTGACAACGCTACGCCGAAGAAGGCAGGTCGAGTTTTAAAAATAATGGAAATATTAAGTTAAAAATCCTGCGTATATGAGGGTGCTCAAAGGAGGACGGAAATCGAGGCCCCATGAATGCTTCTTGTTTTCAATGATATTTTATTAAGTGATGGAAAAATGTGTCCACACAAGGGAATCGAAATTAGGTTTGGAAGAAATGCCGTAGTTGAAAAAACATGATTTCACACGACGTAAAAAACGACGGTTATACGATTTCAGAAAATCGGTAGCTTGAATCCCCAGAGAAAGCAAAATAAAATTTTGGGCAACTTGGTTACATATTCAATAATTGTATGCGAACGTCTCTGTTGGAGGCAATGCAAAGTAATGTTTTGCTGCTATAATTTCGCAGTAACATAATCGCAAACATTGTTCTAAATGTAAGGCATTCCAATAATGGCAGGTTTTAGGACAATAATTGGAGTAGTGAGAACCGGAAGCTGAAATATATTTTTCAGTTTTTTTCTGTCTTTTTTATTATCGTCACACAACGTTCGCTAAGCGAATTATTTTTGATTAGGCGTTGTAATCATTCTGAAAGTTAAAAAAACAAGCCCTCCGATTTTGTTTAACAGTTTAACATTTCCCTGTAAGACCTTTCTATATATAGAGAAAAAGGTGCGGCATTATATTGTTGTAAACTAAAATTAAAGGCACAACCGATAATTTAGTTCAGTAACTATTACTGGATACTTGTTAAATGTTACTTTTTAGTTAGCATATTGGCATGATCCAACGTTAATATAGATCCTCTATTTCGCGTAAAAACCGCAGCGCTGGCTGAGAGGTTATGGCGCTCGTATGCGGACCTGGAAGGCGCGGGTTTGATCCTGGCCGCGGCTGTCGTGTTTCGATGGAGGCCAAATTCTAGAGAACCGTGTACAGTGCGATGTCAGTGCCATAAAAGTACTTCAGGTGGTCGAAATTTCCGGACTCGTTCACTGCGGCGTCCCCCATAGCCTGGGTGACTTTGGGACGTTAAAAACCCATAAACCAAAACAATCTATTTCGCGCAATCTCTCCAAAGTTCGCTAAATCCTGCAAATAAAAAAATTCTGTCCTTTCTAACTTGTACCTTATAATGTATTTCATTGTTCAGCTATCGTGAATACTGAGTTATCTTTCTTTATTTATCGTCTCTTAATGAATTTTGCACGTCCGATGGTTCCATATAGGTATCATTATTTGTGGTTTTTTAGGTGCGCGAGTTTTCAAGTATAACATCAGTACTTTGAAGCGAAAATGATTGTTTAATTTTCCGAAAAATTAACACTGAGGCAGAAGCCGGATCAGGTTCAATTAATCCATGGACTTTCTTTACATAAGAAATATGCAGCGTGGATTAGACGAATAATGCTATGGGCTCGCTTATATAGCGATTTGCGGTACAAAATGCATACCGCACTGAAGTAATCTTGTGAATTTGTATGTCTTAGGCAACGCGCAATGTTCCCCAACTAAAAAGCTTTTTCAGGCGCACGACTCAGTTTCCGCAAACCGTATTACCGAATAAAGGGAAACCGTGCATGTATCTAACCCTTAAAGGAGTTGTCACGTACAAGCCGGTAAATTAGACCAACTGATGCATCTCCAAAAAGTGGTGTAGGCGATAAAGTATTTGCTGAATTGAATTCAACATCTTTACGTTCGATACATTTGTTTGCCATGTACTTTCTCAACTCTCTTCCCTACTCTCCTAAAAGTCACACCGCATGCCCTCTTATCCAATAGGTGTGTAGCGTTTGTTAACTAGCCCACCATCGGGCTAGGAACCATCACCCCTTTCCAGATCCTTCTTAGGACTTCATACCTATTGTAATTCCACAGTGCCCTATTTTTTATGACAGCTGCGTTTCTACTAGCTTTATTCATTACATATCTTTCATTATCTGTCAGATGCACAGCACCGTTATTTATCCGCACCCCAAGATACTTGGACTCATCTACTACTTCTAGCGTGAACTATTGTATTCTATGCTCGCCGCCGTCAACATTAAATATCATGACTGCAGATTTTTCCTTTCTAAACTTGAAACCTAATCTATCTCCCTCTGTACCACATATGTCTATCAACTGCTGTAAATCTTCCTTGTTGTCAGCCTTTAGCACTATATCATCCCCGTATATTAGTCCCGGTTATGACAGTTTAATCCATTCCCCTTGCTTGAAAAAAGAAAGCTTGAAGCCTAGTCCGCTCCTCTCTAGCTTTGTCTCTAGCCCTTGCATTTACAACATGAACAACAAAGGAGACATAGGACATCCTTGCCTGACCCCCCGCTGTATCTCTATAGGCCCTCATACATTTTTTCCCATTTTAAAAGCACTCTGTTACCTTTATATATATTTTTTAATATATTAATGACTCAGTTTTCCACATCCAATGTGCCCAGTATGCCCCACAAATACTCTTCGGAAAACGTTGTCGTAATCTCCCCTAAAATCCCGAAATGCTAGACATAGGAGCCTGTGTTCCTTTTCAGCAATCTCTGTACACTGCGTCAATGAAAACGAATTATCCTCCAACCTACTTTGCTTCCCGAACCCATTTTGTAGCTCCCCTAGCACCCCCTCGTTCTCCACCCAAGCCTGCAGTCTGTCGTGCATTCTTCATCTCCACCCTATAAACCACAGATGTCACTGTTATGGGAAGGTAGTTACGTCAGCTTTGTGCCCCTTTCCCTTATATATCATGTTCATTCTATATAATCGCCATTCATTGGGGACGTTGCCATCCACTATCATTTTATTCACTACCTGTATTTACGTTTGCTTGGATTTCTGTCCTACCTTCTTTATTGACATCATCAGAATACCATCTGGTCCTGTCGACGTGCCACCAGGAACCTTCTTATCTGCCCTTTCCCACTCTCCTTGCTCAAGTGAAGCAATTGCAGTAACCAGTTTATCCTCCTTCGATAAATTATGTCCAACATTTCTGTGTTTAAAATTTTCTGTCATTCTCGTTTCTATGTGTTTCATTGCTTCATACCCTTCTAGTCGAATACCCTGGTCTGTAACAATAAACCTTTGATCTAGCCTAGTCTTATTACTCATTGCATTTAGATGTTTCCATAATTTATGAGCTGCTTTTTTATCCTTTTTATTTACTTTTGACATCCATTGGACTCTATTTCTTCTAATTTTCTCATTATTCAAATAGGATGCTTCTCTTCTACACTTTATGAAGGCATCCCATTTTCTGTCTACTTCAACTTCTGGTTCCCCCTCTTAGAATATCTGTGTTCCCTGGACGCTTCCTGACGTTTCTCTATCGCCCTCTTGACCTCCTCATCCCACCAACTCTTGGGTTTGCGTCTTTTCCCTTTTAGCTTTACTCGCACCTTAGCTAGCTCTAGCTCCAGTAATAGAGTTAATTTGGTATAAGTCCATTCTGTTTCACTATCCTCAAAAATTACTTTCTCAATTTGTTTGGCTGCTGCTTCAAATTGCTTTTCTGAGTAATAATTCTCCTCTGAATGTTCATCTCTCTTCACTCTACTTTGGTTTCTCTTCTGAAACTCAACTTGATGCGCTTGTGATCACTACGTAGACTTCTGGAACCATGTTGAACTATACTCATTACCCCTAATCTATTATACATCCTCTGTGACATTAGTGCATGATCTATCGTCGAGTGCAGACTCCCCGCCTAACATGTTATGAGCCCTTCACACTTCTCGGTACTGTTGCATACAACTAAATCATTCCTGTCACACTTATCCATCAGCATGCTTCCTGTCGAATCTGTGTACCCATCCAGGTCTTCTATATGTGCGTTCATGTCGCCTAATATAATTATCTCGCCCTATCATCCTAGCTCATCAATGTTGCTTGCAATACATTCTAACTTTTTCCTGTTTCCCTCTTTGGCATTAGCTCCTGTCCACAGGTGCACAAAGCCGAGGTGTGTTTGCTCCCTTGCCACTTTTCCTTTAGCCATAAATGTTCCTTGCATCCCAGTTTCACCCTTTTGAAAATTCACACTTTTATGAATGAATGCCCCAATTCCACCCCCCTTTCTGCTGCCCTCTGTTCTTTTGCAATATTCCCATGCGTAGTCTGGGTAACAGGGTGGTTGCTCTATGTCCCTAAGATGTGTTTCGACTAAACCATATATCATTAATTCCTCCTGCGTTAACTGTTATTTTATTTCCTCCCATTTCAGCCTATTCAAGCCACCTTGTATGTTAATGTAACCTATATCTGAATTAACTTGGCCCTGGCGCTTGTGTCTATTTCTTCTCCTACGGTTCTACTGTTTCTTTGACCTTGGTTCTTCCTTGTCTACACTGGCTCTCTCAGAGCTCTGGATCTGCTCAAAAGAGCTGTTGCCAGGCGACATGTCCTACTCGCTACCCTCTTGCCAGGGGCACCACCGTAGTGAATGCCATCCTGTGTAAAAGGATGGGAGCTGACCTCGTTCACGTCCCTGTTAACTTCCATTACCCCGTATCCTCATTAACATACCCCGTATCCTCATTAACAGTAACACTCAATAATATAATTACACGGTTAGCCTCAATCACCCTACTTTCCGTTTCGCTAGCCTGCCCCTCGACCTCTGGGATGGCCCATATGGTCACATGCCCACTCTCAGAGGCCTCTCTAAGCCTACGCGTCCCCACTTATAACTGCTTCTCGAGATTTTGGCTCGTCCCTTTGAGCACATCGTTGAGACCAGCATGGATAACGACAAGGTGTTCGCCATCCATGTTGCCCCCTACCGCCTCCTGGGCTTTGGCCAAGGCATGTACCATGCACTTCCCTTACTGGGCCTCCACCTGCGCCCACCTGTCTGCCTTCAGTGTCGTCAAAACGAATCCCTCAACCATCGCTAAGTTGCAGTCACCGACTACCAGAACCCTCGTGCGCTCTGACCATTCGCTTCCTAACTGCGGCTGTTGCCCTCCAGATCGCACTAGCTGTCTCTCTCGCCGCCGTACGCTACTGTCGTGAGTCTCCGTGCCGGTTTTTACCTCTCTGTCTTCCGCACTCGAAGCCTGCTGCGCTACAGCATTGTAGGATCGACGAGCCTCGTCCCCCAACTGACACAGCTCCGAACCGGGGTGCCCTGCCGGCCGCGACCTGAGCGCTTGTACCTGTTCTTCTAGCTGGACTCGCTTTTCCCGCTCCTTTTTCAGCTGGCCAACACTTCGCTCCAGCAGGTCGGCATTAGCCTCCTCCTTCTTAATCGACTCGGAGACCAGAGTTTCTAGCTTAATCCATTCCTCTCGTGGCACTCTCAGGTCCCCTTTTGAGTTCCTTAATCGTAGCTGCCCATTCCCATTTCAACGTCCGAACGGCCTCCTCAAAACGCTTACATATCTTGCACGCGAAGCTAGCCCCATCTGCCTCGGCTAAGCTCCTGAACTTGGTCTCGTCTAAATGGCACCAACGGTCGCACTCCTGGCACTGCACTAACTCCCCGTCCACCTTGAGTTTCCTAGCTTGCCGACCCATCGTCCGGCCGACTACGCAACATAAAAACCCGCCAGAATTCCTACACGAGAACCTTCGTCACTACGCAACGTAAAAGCCCGCCAATATTCTTACACAAAAACCTTCCACACAACGCAACGTAAAAGCCCGCCAATATTCTTTCACAAAAACCTTCGGCACTACGCAACGTAAAAGCCCGCCAAAATTCCTACAAAAAAAACTTCGGCACACACACTTACACTAGCCTTCCTACCATTAGCACGGTTTAAAACTACCGCCCCTACAGCATACACAAGCGCAAATACCAAAAAAAAGCACTTAGCTTCGGACGTAGTCGCTGGAGCTCCGAAAAAAGCGTCCTCCTCCGACGGCGTCACGAGCCAAAATCCCGAGATGGGTAGGCCCAGCGCCCACTTGACGCAATGCCTAATAAGTGCGTCTATGCTATCTTTCTCGTTCGCCCTAATATTGAGGAGCGGCGTGGAGTCGCATATTCGACTAATAATGTACGCCTGCGTCAATTTCATAACGCTTCGTTCTTTCCAGCCCCTGCCCTTGAGCGCAACCCTCCTGAAGATCCGTGTTTCTTGCACATCGTAGTGGCTGAGCTTCTTGATAGTTCCTTCGTTATATCCGCCCTCTTGGATAAAGACTCCGAGGATCCTGATTTAATGAACTTTGGACACGGCTTCGCGGTCAACCTTAATTTCGAAATTCCAGTCGCGCTTGAACCGGAGCGCTTTCGGATTGTATATGAAGAGTTCGGATTTTTGCGGCGGTCTCCCCATTCCTTTTCATCAGGGCGATGAGGGCCCTTCTCGCCGCCCTCAGGGGCATAGAAGGCATAAAATTTAGCATGTACGCGGGTGATGTTGACCTCTGGATGAACAGTGGCAGTGACGCCAGCATAGAAGAGCACCTGCAGGTGGCGGCGGGTTACACTGTAGTGTCCTATGTGTTCGAAAAAGGCCTTGCGTATTCCCTGCTAAAATCCGAACCCTTCAGTTCATATCTTTCCGCATTTGATGACGCCACACCGTTTCGACCAAACGCGAGTTTCGTAAAGGCGCCAATGTTTGGGCGACGCCGGGTTTTCGTTTCCATGAGGCATCTCTCGCACTGATATATTTCGAGTCGTCCATACGGCCGCGGAGGAAAGCGTGGTCACTTGGGAACCGCAGAGGCGCACAGCTGCGGCGCAACGGGAGCTGGTTCGTGGTTGAAGGGCAGGCCGCTGCGCGAGGCCCGTCTGCTCTCCAGCGCAGCGACGCAGTGAAGGACGGCCAAGCCCACGCAATCGCCGGCCACGTGCGTCAGGGTCAGCAAGGGGTCCCTGAGCACGGGAAAAACACCTTTTAACAAGGTAACCATGTGGGTTAGTTGTTGTATTTCAGACATAACTTCACCAGCGAAAGTACGAGACACCAGGAGAAGAACACACGATAACGCTGGACTAATAACTGAAGTTTAATCGAGAAGCCGCCAACCTAGGCCATGAGAAGACGCATGCGTATCAGGCTCATAAAAAAAAACAAATAAATATCTGGCAATTCACCACCTTTTACTGCCGTTGGTTTAAACGAGCTCATCTCGGGTGCAACGTTTTTTTGGGCAACGTCGTGAACGGGACCTTCTGCATGAGAAGTAGGGAATGGCGGCGAAAAACGCTAAGCAAATAAATAAACAAAAGTAACCGAGAGAAAGTGGATAATGAAAATGTGAGTGTAAACTAACGTGCTCTTAAGCTACTTACGGCTTTTGATGGCAGAAATTTGTGCCCCAAGCCAATTCCATTAATGTAGTGTCCTGAGGAAAAAAGGGCTGATGGCTGCAGAAAAAAGCGATTAGTTTTGCACGAAATGCGCATTGTTTGAGCGTGATCTAGTCTAAAGGACGTGAAAGCTGTGGGAGATATTTACTTAAAAATGTTGCAACGAGGTAGCTCGCGCTGACTTGCAAGAACTTGCCTGCATGCTTGCTCTCATTGCTGTAATACTCGCGGTTTCAAGTCTGGCAATTTCAGAAAAAAATTTCAAATTTGGAACATTGTAAGGTACTTTTACGATAATATTGAAGGTAACGGCCCAATTGTCTGATATGTAGCAAAATCTTTCTTTTATAATATTTCCATTGCACGTGTCAAACAGTTAAGCCTCCCATAGAAAAAAAATTTGGAGCGCTTTTTACAATAGCGAAAACGTTCATAGAAAAAACATTCAAGACTGCCTGGGGTGATCCGCTGATATTTTGATTGCTATAGTGAAATCTTACATTAGACGAAAAATAGCATTCATAAATGGTTTCGCTTTAAAAAAATGCTTTTGTCCAGAATTGATGGGCATGGGCTACGACTAGACGGACTAGACAGTAGCATGGCATCGCGAAGACTTCTCAATTCCGTCTGCCATATGTGTTACCCCAAAGAAGACTGCGTGGACGAAGCATTACCGGTCATCTGCGGCGGCGAAGAGAAATAAAAATGAATGGGTTAATGCGGTGCCCCAGACAGCATTTCGATCAGTGCCCTTCTGAATTTCACCAGCTGTTCCCAAACGCAGTTATTTCATGATTTTACTCGCTTAAATGACGGATCCATAATAGAGTATCTTGACTGATTACTTTTGAATGCTTCATTAGCCGACTGTAACAAGCGACTTAGATGCTCTGCTAAGTTTATTCGAAACGCGTTTCGATTGCCCCAGCCCCGAAAAGAAAAAAAACTGGAGGCGACACTCAGGCTCCGCCTGAAGGGTATGACCGACAACGTTAATCGGTTAATGCCCATATTTTCTGAATCGGTAATTGTCGACTTTACATTCGTAGATCCGTGGGTGTCCTCATACCACTCCTGGCGCAGTGGTGCAGCGGTTAAGCGGTGCGCCACTGCCCTGCGATGGCAGGCGCTGCCACCGGTGCGGCTGGTTGAGCCCAGGTTGCTTTTCCCGAGCAACTTCCCGCGAGCAATGATTAAATTAGCCGCCACTTTATATGATGAGTGAAAAATGTTGGGCGAGTTGGTACATATTCATTATTCACAGCAGCGCGGGAAACACGGAGAAAAGGGGAGAATAGACAAAACAAGCGCTTGTTTTGTCTATTCTCCCCTTTAGTCCATGTTTCCTGCGCTGCTGTGCATGATGCACTTTACAGGGTCGTCATTTGGCTCACAATCCAGTGGGCAGGTTGTGATGACGCAACAATGTCACGTGACCTAGATGGCCCTTGTATGATTGTTGGACAAGCCGGTTTGCTCCGGCTGCGAGGCTTCGCACGGCCGACGCCAACGCTGGACAGTTTTTTTCGACATGGGGTTACTAACGCTTTCGCGTTTAAAAGTTTGCAAGATTACAAGAGTAATTGTGCAAATGTCGCCTCGTGCAGAAAGGTTCAGAACGTGGCAGTATGCGTAGCCAAGTGATCCGGATATTGTGTAGAGCAATATTCGACAAAAGGTTTGAATATCTGACTATTGTAATGTACTGTTGTGGGAATATTGAAGGCAGAGGACCATTCTTTCGATGTCTAGTAACATCTTTCGTTTGATGTTTCTAGACTGCTCGCATCGAGCAGTTAAGACTGCCATAGAAAACTGAAGGGGACGTTTTTACAATAGCAAAAATGTTCAGAGCAAAAAAAATCAAGCCTGCCGACGGCAAACCTGCGGACATAATACTTGTTGTAGTGAAATCTTGCAATGTGTAAAAAATGGCGTTTATAAACTATTTTCTGTTGAAACAACCTGTGGCTTAGCTCAGCTGGGCCAGGATATGCGTAGCGAGAGCTACGTACGCATGCTTAGCCCTTCGAGCTACGATTACCAAACAACGATTTCGGGAACGTCCGAATCAGCTTCACGTAGAAGACGGAGATCCCGCTCGGAGTACACGCGCTCGCCGTCAGGTTCGTCACCCATGGAATACCTCACTAGCAATGCGCGTGCCCTCAGGGCTTTTATAGGTAAGCTCCATAGCCAGGCGCAACTCCAACACCGGAAGAACGGCGCACCTGGTTGCCATGGCAAAGGCGCATGCGCAGTTCTGGCTCCGACTGACCAGGCTAAATGCGGCTCTAACTAGCATAGTGTAGCTCTCCCTACGTCATGCTTCTGTCCAGAATTGCCGGGCATTAACGCGTCTTAACCCTTCAATGCTTTCGTTCCAGAGCAAAAATTAGACTTCTGACTAGGATGACTCACGTCTACAACCACCCAAGGCACTTTCTATAGAGGGCAATCGGTATTCTAATGTGAATAGAAAAGAAGCACGCTGCACCACGCACCACACCCATTGTTTCTTTCATTTCCTGCCTCGATAGTTTGCAAATGTTGCAATCAAGGGTTCCAGGGCAGACGCCATTTGTCCCATACTCCCGGGAGAGCATCTGTCGAGAAGAGACCCTTGCGGAGTTCCCCGGAAGCATTCTAGCATAAACCTCTTTTAGGTGACCAGAAAAGGTTGTCATGCACTACAATTAGCACCGAAATCGCAACGTCCTCCAACCCTTTGCAAAATATGTAAACTTTCTAAATGTTTTTTTTTCACGGTGCCTCATGAACAGATTTTTTGCGTAATGCACAGATATGAGAGCAGGGCCAAACAGCCACAAAAAAATCTTTATAATGAACAGCTGCAATATAATGTGGGGTGTTGCAGTTTTTTATTTCTTGCAACACGCATAATTTCGGGGATCCTCCGTAAGATGGCGCCAACTTTTAACAGCAGCGGCTAAATCAGAGGGTACAGGGTGATATGGGGTGGTCGTCGTTCGAGAGCAGAGAAGCTAGCAGTAAGATAGCATTTGAGGAGCGATTGAGAAAAATGGGGGAAAAGCAGTGGGCTAGGGAAGTTTTCAGTTTCCTGTGCATAAGGTATGTTGAGACGAAATGTAGAAAGCGAACTAGAAAATTGACAAGCAAATATCTGGACAGCAGTAGGGGCGCAAATCAGCAATTATTGGAGAAAAAGGTTAAAAAACAGAAAGAGCTGTGTGGAAAACAGGAATACTGACGAAATCAGCACTGAGAACATACCGGATTTCTAAGCACGAAATTGCCAAAGAAAATATCTATTATAATTGAACGGGAAGCTATATGTTGTTTGAGGCCAGGACGGGAGTTTTGCGGACTAAGACATATAGAGTCAGGTACCACGAGATAGACACGTTGTGCGTTGCGTGCGGAGAGGAGGAGGAAACGGCTGAATACTTGATACTTTTCTGTAAAGGGCTTCACCCTACAGTGGAAAGCAGCGGTGCTGATTTATCCAAGGCATTGGGTTTAAGGACAGTGAAGTGAAAGTAGGTTTTAAGCGGGTAGAAGTAACCAAGCGAAGGTTATCTGATTATTGGCTGAAATCAAGACAGGAATAAAATTTCATAAGTTATGGCTATGTGGCTTAAGCCACCGTCCATTTTAAAGAGTTCAGACTCGTCCGTGCGTCCGTCCGTCCGTCCGTGCGTCCGTGCGTCCGTCCGTCCGTCCGTCCGTCCGTCCGTCCGTCCGTCCGTCCATCCATCCATCCATCCATCCATCCATCCATCCATCCATCCATCCATCCATCCATCCATCCATCCATCCATCCATCCATCCATCCATCCATCCATCCATCCATCCATCCATCCATACATACATACATACATACATACATACATACATACATACATACATACATACATACATACATACATACATACATACATACATACATACATACATACATACAAACATACCTACATACATACATACATACATACATACATACATACATACATACATACATACATACATACATACATACATACATGTAGACAAGCAGGTCGAAGTAAGCAACAAGAGGAAACGAAAAAAGAAATAAAACTAAACACACTGCATGCATGCATGCATACATGCATACATGCAGTGTGTTTAGTTTTATTTCTTTTTTCGTTTCCTCTTGTTGCTTACTTCGACCTGCTTGTCTACAAAAATTGCCGGCGGCTTAGCACAGCACAGCTTACCTCAGCTAAACCTGGTTATGCAAGCGAAAGCAATCGAGACACTGGATATGCAGCGCGAACACACTGGCACCCTGGCAGACTGCAGGTGGCGGTTAATAATGGTTGATCGCGAAAGGTTGCGGATCCAATGAACGCTACGGCGCATTGCTGCAGTACCGCGTGTCTGACACAACGTTGTCAGAGCTAACGCACGCAAAAGATAAAAAAACAGCGCTAATTTTGACACAAACCACACAGAAAGACCAGACAGGACGGGCGCTGACTACAACTGTTTATTGAAAGCCACATGTTGCATATATATAGCCCGAAGAAGGTGAACGCATATGCATTTCTTACATGAGGAAAAAAAGAGAAAAAAAGAAAAACGCCAAAAAAACACACTCAAACCAAACCTACTCATTATCGCGTATTCTTTAGCAATCTATACTCGCTTTCTCGTAGAGAGATAGAAGTGGTGCTGACGCACATGTATCTCTCTCTTTGATAAAAAAGGCTTCTACCAGTTCCCGAGCTAATCTATCTGCTTCTAGCTAGAATTTTAATCTCGCCAAGCCGTTGTTCACAGATTTTTTCGTTTTCATCAATGCAGGAGCGGCAATGGGCGGGTAGGTTTTCGAACGAATTTTATGCGTTCCCTAACGATCTTTTATGCTCCCATGCACGCTCGTTTACGCAGCGTCCAGTCTGGCCGACGTACACCTTGCCACATGCAAGGGGGATATCGTAGACCAATCCTGTGGCACACCTTACGTAGGGCTTCGAGTGCTTCTTTCCACACCCAGATTTAGCCTTGGCACCGCTATGGGGACTCCGTACTTGTTGCCAACGCGTTTTAAATTGTGGGACACCTTGTGAATGTACGGTATCACCACTGGTTTGGCTTCGCCGAAGTCTTCTTTCCGGCGTTGCCCCTTTCGCTTACTCTACAGTTTTTGCAGCAGTGTCTCGGTCACGGCAGTCAAGACGTGGTTAGGGAACCCTGCTTTACGCCGTCTATTCACCTCACCCTGGAAGCTCGCCCGCATCATGTGAGGGCCCGACTTGAGGAGTGCTGATTCCATAGAAAGGGCGGCAATAGCTCTTTTAACATTTTTTGATTGAGCCGAATCGAACAGTAAAAAATCTTTCTTGGCCCTACGAAGGTAGCGCCAGCAAACACTTCCGTCCCCCAGCTTAATGTTAAGGTCCATAAACTGGAGGCAGTCCTGCCCAGGAAGCTCAAATGTGAAAGAGAGCCCCTTCCCTTGTTGTGTGAACATTTCTAAAATTTTCATGGCAGTCTCCTCATAGCGGCCTGTGTCCTGTCTATTTAAAGTCACTAAAAAATCATCAACATATCTAAAAATCTTTAGGACAGTTCCATCGTTAGTTAGTGATGCCAAAATTTTGTCAATGGATGTAAGAAAAATGTTACATAACACTGGCGCGACACAAAACCGATGCAAATGCCCTGGCGTTGTTGGAACCGCCGGTTGTCACACTGGATGAAGGTGGACTTAATATAAAAACTGAAGGTGGACTTAATGATGTGGATGAAGGTGGACTTAAATAAAATGGTCGACATTTACCCCTGCCTTGTTTTAAAACGCAATAGCGCTGCTTGCTTCGATCACTGTCGAACAGCAATGAACAAGTCGCTGTGAGGAACAGAGTAAAAAAGATCTACAACATCTATAGAGAACGCGTAACTAATCTCTTCTTCCCTCTGAGTAAGTAAAATCCATCAGAATAAACCCCTGGGAAAACATTTCATTCATAGTGCTGATTGTCGCGGTCGTCTTCCGGGAAAGAATTGTCCAGGCATGCATTTTTATCTGTGGTCAACCAGAAAGCCTGCGTCAGGAGAAGCTGCGTAAAACACAGCACCGACATTTTGCCGGTTCGACGCCAGGGTGCCGCTTAGACGCGGGATTGCCTTTGTAGCCGCCTGCCAACCACACCCACAGTAAAGACTGCCTAGTGTCTGTGGCAAGCGGAGCAAAATCGACGGAACAAACTACTGGACAAACATTGCAGTCACTGTCCTGATTGTCGCGGCTCCCATCCTGGAACGAAGTTGCCAGCACGCGTTGTCATCTGGCGTCAACTGGAACGCCTGCGTCAGAAGTAACGTTAATCACAGCACCGATATTTTGCCGGTTCCCCGCACCGGAGTTGCTGTGACGGAAACGGGCATTTGTGGCCACTTGCCAACGTCACCCAAAGTCAAGGCAGTGCAGTTTTCCTGGAAAACTGAGCAAAATCCGTCGGAATAAACCATTGGACAAACATTGCAGTCAGAGTGCTGATTGTCGCAGCCGTATTCCGGAAACGAAGTGTCCAGAACGCGTTATCATCTGGTGTCAACTTGAAAACCTGCGTCAGCAGAAGTGCCGTAAATCACAGCATCGACATTTTGAGAATTCCACGCACCGGTGTTGCTGAGACGCCGACTGGCATTTGTAGCCGCTTGTCAACCATGCTCACAGTAAAGGCAGTGCAGTGTTTTCCAATCACAGCAAAATCCGTCGGAATAAACCACTGAACAAACATTTTAGTTATAGTGCTGATTGTCGCTGCTCTCTTCCGGGAACGGAGCGTCCAGGCATGCGTTGTCATCTGTGGTCAACCGGAAAGCCTGCTTCAGCAGAAGTTGCGCAAAACACAGCATGGGCATTTTGCCGGTTCCACGCCCACGTATTGCTGTGAAGCAGTCGGTCGGCATTTTGCAGCCGCTTTGCAGCCACACCAAAGTCAAGGCAGTGCAGTGTGTGTAGCAAGCAGAGAAATTCGGTCAGGATAAAATACTTGGAAAATATTGCAGTCATAGTGTTGATTGTTGCTACCGTCTTCTGGGAACGAAGTGTCTAGGCTGGCCTTTTCATCTGTGGCCATCCCGAAAGCCTGAGTCAGCAGATGTTGCGTGAAAGCACAGCACTGATATGTAGCCTGTTCCTCGCCCAGGTGTTGCTGTGACGCAGGCTTGCTTTTGTAGGCGCTAGTGAGCCACACCGCAGACAAGGCAGTGGAGTGTTTTTGGCAAGATGAGCAAAATGCTTCAGAATATTTCACTGTGCAATCATTGCAATCATAGTGCTGATTGTCGCGGCTGTCTTCCGGGAACGAAGCGTCCAGGCATGCGTTTTCATTTGTGGTCAACCGAAAACCTGCGTCTGCAGAAGAGCGTGCATAAAGCATAGCACGAACACGTTGCCGGTTCCACTGACCGCTGTTGCTGTGACGAAGGCTGGCCTTTGTAGCCGCTTGTAACCACACCCACAGTCAAGGCAGTGCAACGTTAGCGGCAAGCAGAGCAAAATCCGTCGGAATAAACCATTGTGCAGACATTACAGTCGTATTGCTGATTGTTGCTTCCGTCTTCTGGGAACGAAACGTCCAGGCATGCGTTGCGATCTGTGGTCAAACAGAAAGCCTGAGAAGTTGAGGTAAACACAGCACTGAAATTTTGCCCGTCCCACGCCACGGTGCTGTTTTGACGCAGGCTTGCCTTTGTAGCCGCCTGTCATCCAAACCCATAGTAAAGGGAGTCCGGTGTTTGTGACAGGCAGAGCAATATCTTACGGAACAAACTACTGGAAAAATATTGCAGTCGCTGTCCTGATTGTCGCGGTTCTCAATCATCCGGGAACGAAGTGTTCAGAACGCGTTGTCATCTGGTGTCAACCGGAACGCCTGCGTCAGCAGAAGTGCCGCAAATCACAGCACTGACATTTTGAGAGTTCCACGCACGGGAGTCGCCGTGACGCAGGCGGGCCTTTATAGCAGCTTGCAAGCCACACCCACAGTCAAGGTAATGCAGTGTTTGTGGCAAGCAGAGCAAAATCCGTCAGTATTTACCACTGGGCAAACATTGTAGTCATAGTGCTGATTGTCGCGGCTGTTTTTCGAGAAACAAGTGTCCAGGCACGTGTTGTCATCTGTGGTCATTCGGAAAGCCTGCTTCCGCAGAAGAAGTTACGTAAACCGCGGCACCGACATTTTTGCAGGTTCCACGCTCAGGTGTTGCTGTGACGCAGGCTTGCGTTTGTAGCCGCCTGTCTAGCAAACCCACAGTCAAGGCAGTCCAGAGTTTGTTGCACGTAGAGCAAGTTCCGTCGGAATAAACCGCTGGCAAATCATTGCAGTCATCGTGCTGACAGACGTGGCCGTCTTTTGGGAGCGAAGTGTCCAGGCATGCTTTTCCATCTGTGGTAAACCGAAAATTCTGTGTCAGTAGAAATTGCGTTAAAACGAAGTACCGACCTTTAGCCTGTTCCATGCCCCGGTGTTACTGTGGCGCAGGCTGGTTTTTACAGCCGCTTGTAAACATCACCCACAATCAAGGCAGTGAAATTTTTCTGGAAAGCAGAGCAAAATGCGTCGGAATATACCACTGAGCAATCATTTCAATCATAGTTCTGATTGACTCTGCCGTCTTCCGGAAACGAAAGATCCTGGCATCCTTTTCCATCGGTGGTCTACCTGCAAACCTGCGTCAGCAGAAGTTGCGTAAATCGCAGCACCGACATTTTGCCGGTTCCACGCACCGGTGTTGCTTTGACGAAGACTGGCCTTTGTAGCCGCCTTTCATCACACCCACCGTCAAAACAGTGCAGTGTTTGTGGCAAGCATGCGAAATCCATCGGAATAGACGACTGGGCAAACATTGCAGTCATAGTGCTGATTGTCGCGGCCGTTTTCCGGGAACGAAGTGTCCAGGCATGCATTGTCATCTGTGGTCAACCAGAAAGTCTGCGTCAGGAGAAGTTGCATAAAGCAGAGCACCGATAATTTGCCGGTTCCACGCCACGGCACTGCTTTGACGCAAGCTTGCCTTTGTACCCGCATGTCAACCACACCGAAAGTCAAGGCAGTCCAGTGTTTATGGCAAGCAGTGCAGAATCCGATGAAAGAAACTACTGGACAAACATTGCAGTCACCCTCCTGATTGTCGCGGCTGTCATCCGGTAACTAAGTGTCCAGTACGTGTTGTCATCTCGCGTCAACTGGAAAGCCTGCGTCTGCAGAAGTACCGTAAATCACAGCACTTATATTTTGCCGGTTCCGTGCACCGAAGATTCTGTGACGGAAACGGGCCTTTATGGCCCCTTGTCAACCTCACCCACCGTCAAGGCAGTGCAGTGTTTGTGGCAAGCAGAGAAAAATTCGTCGGAATAAACCAAAGGGCAAACATTGCAGTCATAGTGCTCATTGTCACGGCCGTCGGTCGGAAACTAAGTGTCTAGAACGCGTGTCATGTAGTGTCAACCAGAAAGCCTACGTCATCAGAAGTACCGTAAATCACAGCACTGACATTCTGAGGGTTCAACGCATCGGAGATGCTGTCACGCAGGCAGACCTTTGTAGCCGCCTATCTACCACACCGACAGTCAATGCACGCCCATGTTTTCGGCACGCAGTGCTAATTCTGTCGGATTAAATCACTAGAAAAACATTGCAGTTATAGTGCTTATAGTTGGAGCCGTATTCCGGGAACGAAATGTCCAGGCATGCGTTGGCATCTGTGGTCAACCGGAAAGCCTGCCTCTGCAAAAGTTGTGTAAAGCACAGCGCCTACATTAGCCTGTTCGACGCCCCGGTGTTTCTTTGACGCAGGGTGGCTTTTGGTAGGCGGTTGTCACCCACACCCACCGTCAAGGCAGTGTTACGTTTTTGGCAAGCAGAGCAAAATACGTCGGAATATACCACTGGGCAGACATTGTAGTCATAGTGCTGATTGCCGCGGCCGTATTTCGGGAACGAAGCATCCAGGCATGCGTTTTCATCTGTGGTCAAGCGAAAAGCCTGCTTCAACAGAACTTGCGCAAAGCACAGCACAGATATTTTGGCTGTTCCACGCCCAAGTGTTGCTGTGAAGCAGGCGAGCTTTTGTAGCCCCTTTTCTGCCACACCCACAGTCAAGGAAGTGCAGTTTTGGAGCAAACAGAGGAAAATCGGTCAGAATAAACTACTAGAAAAATATTGCAGTCATAGTGTTGATTGTCGCTACCGTCGTGTGGGAACGAAGTGCCGAGGCGGGCGTTCTGATCTGTGGCCAACCCAAAAAGCCTGAGTCAGCAGAAGTTGCTTTAAAGCACAGCACCGATATTTAGCCTGTTCCTCGCCCGGGTGTTGCTGTGACGCAGGCTCGCTTTTGTAGGCGCTAGTCAGCCACACCGAAGACAAGGCAGTGGAGTGTTTTTGGCAGGAAGAGCAATATGCGTCGGAATATTTCACTGTGGAATCATTGCAATCATAGTGCTTATTGTCGCGGCCGTTTTCCGAGATCTAAAGGTATTGGCATGCTTTTCCATCTGTGGTGAATAGGAAAACGTGTGTCAGCAGAAGTTGCGTAAACCGCAGCCCCTACATTTTGCCGGTTCCACACATCGGTGTTGCTGTGACGAAGGCTGGCTTTGTGGCCGCTTGTCACGACACCCACAATCAAGGCAGTGCAGTAGTAGCGGCAAGCAGAGCAAACTACGTCGTAATAATCCACTGGGCAGACATCGCAGTCGTAATGCTGATTGTCGCGGCCGTCTTCTGAGAACGAAACGTCCAGGGATGCATTGTCATGTGTGGTCAGCCACAAAGCCTGCGTCAGAAGTTGTGTAAAGCACAGCACCGACATTTATGAAAGACATGAGAGCGCAAAAATGGCAACACGGGCGAGTAAGGGAACAGGACGGGTACTGCGCTTTCAACAGGATTTATTCAAGGAAGAGCGTTTATATATCTCTGCCCTAATCCATGCTCTTAATCGCAGTTTACAAACAAATACCTCTCACAGATGTGCATCAAAAAACAATATTTCAATGTGGCGAAGAACAACTGACCTGTCACTGATGCAATAATCATCTCTCTTCTTTAAATTTTTGCGCTCTCATGTATTTCACGAATGCGTGCCAACAAGCCCAGTTGCAAGTATTTCTTCACCGAAATTAAGCCTATTTCACGCCCCGGTGTTGCTGCGACGCAGACTGGCTTTTGCAGTTGCTTGTCAACCACACCCACAGTCAGGGCAGTCCAGTTTTTGTGGAAAACAGATTGAAATCTGTCCGAATATACCACTGAGGGAAATTTGCAGTCTTAGTGGTTATTGTTGCGGCCGTCTTCCGGGAACGAAGTGTCCAGGCAGGCTTTGCCATCTATGGTAAACCGGAAAGCCTGCGTAAACAGAAGTTGAGTAAATCAGAGCACCTACATTTTGTTGTTTCCACGCCACGGTGTTGCTTTTGCGTTGGATGACCTTTGTAGCTGCTCGTCAACCCCACCCACAGTCCAGGCAGTCCAATGTTTGTGGAAAGGAGAGAAAAATCCGTCGAAAAAAACAATATTCAGAATATTGCAGTCGTAGTGCTGATTCTCGCGGCCGTCTTCCGGGAGTGAAGTGTCCAGGCATGCCTTGAGATCTGTAGCAAACCAGAAAGCTTGCGTCAGCAGAAGAATTTTTGTAAAGCACACCACCGACATTTTGCTGGTTCCACGGAGAGGTGTTGCTGTGATACAGGCTGGCTTTTTTAGCCTCTTGTCAACCACACCCACAGTCAAGGAAGTGCAGTGTTTGTGGCAAGCAGAGGAAAATTCTTCGGAATAAACCACTGGCAAACGTTGCAGTCATAGTGCTGGTTGTCGCGGCCGTCTTCCGGGAGATTCCGTGTTCGGGCTCAAAAGCCTAATGTTGAATTAAAATGGCAGATCGGGAGCGCTCCGTCGGATCACGTACGGAGCGCGTAGCTCCACTGTAGATCGCTACCTCCCATTTTGCGAATGGAATGCGGGTGCTCCCTCGGCAGCATTTGGTGCAAAGAAAGCCCTGAAGAGGGCGCTAGAGGAGACCGGATATAGTGATAATGGCTGACAACAAGGAAGACCTGCAGAAGTTGTTAGACATATGCAGTACAGAGGGAGATAGATTAGGCTTCAAGTATAGTAAGGAAAAATCTGCAGTCATGACATTTAATGAAGAGGGCGGCGAGCATAGAATACAGGAGTTCGTGCTAAAGGTAGTGAATGAGTACAAGTATCTTGGGGTGTGGATAAATAACAGTGTTGAGTATCTGACAGAGCATGAAAAATATGTAATGAATAAAGCTAGTAGGAATGCAGCTGTCATGAAAAATAGGGCACTGTAGAATTACAATAGGTATGAGGTGGTAAGAGGGATCTGGAAAGGGGTGATGGTCCCTAGCCTGACCTTCGGGAATGCGGTCCTGTGTATGAGGCCAGATGTTCAAGCAAGGCTGGAAATTAGGCAACGGGGAGTAGGGACGTTAGCTTTGGGAGCACATGGCAATACACCAAATCAGGGGGTACAGGGTGATATGGGATGGGCGTCTTTCGAGAGCAGTGAGGCTAGCAGTAAGATAGCATTTGAGGAACGATTGAGAAGGATGGAGGAAAAGCGGTGGGCTAGGAAAGTTTTCAGATACCTGTATATAAAGAATGTTGACACGAAATGGAGAAAGCGAACTAGAAAATTGACAAGCAAATATCTGGACAGCAGTAAGGGGGCAAATCAGCAATTATCGGTTAAGAAAAAGGTTAAAGGAACAGAGAGAGCTTTGTGGAAAACAGGGATGCTGACGAAATCGGCACTAGAAACATACCGGACCTTTAAACAGGAAATTGTCAAAGAAAATATCTATGATAATTGTAGGGGAAGTTCTTTGTTGTTTGAGGCCAGGACTGGAGTTTTGCGGACTAAGACGTATAGAGTCAGGTACCAGGAGATAGGCACTTTGTGCATTGCGTGCGAAGAGGAGGAGGAAACGGCTGAACACTTGATACTTTTCTGTAAAGGGCTTCACCCTACAGTGGAAGGCAGCGGGGCTGACTTACCGAAGGCATTGGGGTTTAGGGATAGTGAAGGGAAAGTGGATTTTAAGAGGTTAGAAGTTACCAAGCGAAGGTTATCTGATTGGTGGCTAAAAGCAAGACAGGAGTAAAATTTCACAAGACATGGCTAGGTGGCTTGAGCCACCGCCCGATGTAAAGGGTTCAGCCGTATCCATCCATCCATCCATCCATCCATCCGGATACTCCCAGCATTCCATTCCAGCATTCCATGCTGGGATCCGGATGATCCCAGCATTCCATGCGCGGTTTGTTTTTTTTCCTGCCTTTCCCACGTGCGTCGCACGTTTTTGCGCTCCTGGACGCATCGCCCGAAATGACGAACCGCGGCAGCCAGTTTTCTTTCGATGAGAGCCCAACAGTTCGAGAACTAGTGCACAGCATGATGTTGGGAGTGCCGGAAACGCAAGGTATGTGTTCATTTTACTAATTTTATGGTCTATTTGCGCTGGCTCTCACAGATGTAAACACGGAGCAGTTGCGAATGTGGAGTCGCCGGTGCAGTTGTTTATCGGCATAAGGCGTGGCATTTTCTCGGGACACGTCACGAGTATCGACCACAATAATATTAATTGGTTTTTTGGGGAAAGGAAATCGCGCAGTATCTGTCTCATATATCGTTGGACACCTGAACCGCGCCGTAAGGGAAGGAATAAAGGAGGGACTGAAAGAAGAAAGGAATAGGGGCCGTAGTGGAGGGCTCCGGAATAATTTCGACCACCTGGGGATCTTTAACGTGCACTGACATCGCACAGCACACGGGCGCCGCGGTCGGGCTCGAACCCGGGAACTCCGGATCAGTAGTCGAGCGCCCTAACCACTGAGCCACCGCGGCGGGTAAAAAGCAGTTTCTTTTTAATATCAGCATGCATCACTCACGAACTGATTAGTTCTAATTAGCGTGGAAAGCACGAGGACGACCGTTTCTATCCATGTGATTCTCACGAGTTGAGTCAATAGCTGGGCGCCGCTGTTCTGCTCGTATTTTCCACTCCACTGCCTCTATGTTGCGGGACAAAGTATTCAATAAACAAGTTAGGAAAAATACAGGCTGCATTTTGGTAAGCAGAACCTGCACTTGCTGCGAGGTGTACCACAGTATGTTCTGCAAGGAAGCAGCTGTGAGCCGCGTAACGAAGCGTTTCAACAATCTGGGGTAACGCTGCAGCGAAATTAAGATTATATAATTGGACATCACATTGACTGATTTCGAACATTATTGCATTTCAGACCTATCTGGCGTTTGTTCTACGGACTCGGACCGCCAGGTTGGGGCAGCACTAGTCAAGGTGAGATTATCCTCTCGTTGCGAGCAATAAATACTCGGTTGATTGAAGTGCAATGTATTGCTGAAGACTTCAAGTGGCAGTAAACTGTGCACATAGCATTTTACTACATGCACATGTTTATGCGTATCTAGAGCTTCGTAATTATGTCATTTTAATTTATGATTCGTACATATTTTTCTTTTGCTTGGCAGAACAACCTCAAGGCTCAAAACCTCATTGCCGTGGTAAGTTAGCGCCTTGATGGATCTTCATCATCAGCCTGACTACACCCACTGCAGGGCAAAGGCCTCTCCCATTTCCGTTCAATTAACCCTGTTCTTTACCAGCTGCGGCCACCGTGTTCAAGCAAATATCTTAATCTAATCCACCCACCTAACCTTCTGCCGCCCCCTACTGCGCTTCCGTTCTCTTGGAACCCACTCCGTTACCCTTCAAGACCAGTGGTTATCTTGCCTTCGCATTACATGCCCTGACCAAGCCCATTTCTTCCTCTTGATTTTGACTAGGATGTTGTTAACCCGTGTCTGATCCCCCACGCACTCTGCCCGCTTCTGGTCTCTTAACGTTACACCTAGCATTTTTCTTTCCATGGCTCGCTGCGTTGTCCTTAACCTAAGCTGAACCCTTCCCTTAGCATCGACAATTATGCCCCATAGGTGAGTACTGGTAAGACACAGGTGTCGGATACTTTTCTCTTGAGAAATATTGGTAAACTGCCATTCATGATCTGAGAGAACCTGCCATATGTGCTCCACCTCATTTTTATTCTTATAGTTATTTCCCTGTGATGATCCTGATCAGCGGTCACTACCTGTCTTAGGTAGACCACCCCTTCCGGTGCCTCGCTACCAATAGCAAACTGCTGCTATCTTGCAAGACTGTTGAACATTACCTTGGTTTTCTGCAGGCTATCTTTAAAACCTACCTTTCTGCTCTGCATGTCTAACTAATTAATCATGCTTTGCAGTTCATCTCCTGATTGACTTGGAAATGTCATTAGTGAGTTGGATTACTTAGGTATGCTCCATTAATTGTTATCCCCAACTGTTTCCCAATCCAGGCCTCGAAATACCTCCTGTAAACACGCAGTGAAAATCATTGATGAGATTGTGTCTCCCTGCCTGGTGCCCTTCCTTATTGGAATTTTATTGCTGACTTTATGGAGGAACTGCAATGTATACCGCACACAAACTATACTCCTGTGTTTTTCATGTTTGCAGGCCATGGCTGTGATTGGACGGCAGGGGAAACAAAGTTACTGCTCGACTACTATGAACAATATTTTTCACGCGTTGGGAAAATGAAGAAGTTTCGGAACAAAAAAGAAATGTTTTTAAAAATTGCGGCAAATATAAAAGAAACTCTTGGAGTGGAGAGGACAGCCGAGCAATGTATAACTCGGTACAAGACCGTAATGAAGAGGAAGAGAACCGCAACAGCGCAGAACAATAGGTCGGGCAACTCTCCAACGCCTGTGCCTTTTGAAGAGGAAATAGAAAAAATAAGCTGGTTTGATGACAGCTTGCAACCAGCAGAGCTGTGCGATAGCTACGGTGTATTATCGAAGAAGGCAAGACAAACACCCCCCTCCAGTACAGCAACATACTCAGCCGAAGGAGGCATTGCTGGCCCTTCCAGTGATCCTGCCAGTGTGTTTGAGGACTCACAGTTGATCACGCCTCACGCCTCTGCAGGTTCTTTCGAGGACCAAGGAAGCGGAAAAACTGCACGAGCGTCAAGTGCACGAGCTCAAGAGATGAAAATATTTTTTGAAGAAATGGAGCGGCTGCAAAACAGAAAAGAACAACAGAAGACTGCTCGTGAAGAGCAGAGACGTGTGCGGCACGAGGAAAGAAAAGAACTCAAAGAACTGCTAAGAAAAGAAAGAGCTGCACGGCATGGAGAAACAATGAAGCTATTTAAGCGCGCATTCGGATTATCCGAGGAGGATGGGTAGAACAGGATGTTTGGAGCAGTTGTGATGTACGCAATGTGAATATACAGCGCAAGGCACAAGGCAAGGGACAGGAACAGTGAAAGACACACACGGTCGCCCGTGCATGTCTTTCACTGTTCCTGTTCCTTGTCTTGTGCCTTGCGCTGTATATTCACCATGCAGAACCAACCAGCCTGCCTAATCTCTAGTAAATATGTGTAAATAAAACAAATTTTTTCTTGCAAACAAAGGTCTCTTACATAGCATACTGCTGTGCTCATTCATCTGTATTTCGACTGGTTGAAGTGACAAAAAGTGCACTGTATGTAAGAGCAAAGAGCCATTAGAATGAAAGCTATTTATTTCCACTCCTTACACACCTGCGATGTTGAAGTGCTTGTTAGTGCACTACTACTGCTTTCGCAGCACTACTTCCACAACTTTGTTCCGCCTAATTCCTCCCAATCTGCGCAGCAAAACTTCTTCGGCAGTCTCGTCCAGGTCATCGGTGCACGACTCTTGATGCCACTCGATGTCTTGAGGTGTAACAGAATCGTTAGGTTCATCTGGCTCCAAGTCTCCATAATCGATGCACAAGTTGTGCAGTACACAGCAAGCAACAATAAACTTATTGAGCCACTCTAGAGTACGGAGCTCAAGGTACATCGGCTGTCGGAACCTTTTCTATAAGTTTATTTATTTATTTTTTTAACAATACTGTTAACCCTCAAGCGAGGGTCCTTACAGGGAGGGTATGAAAACTTCGTAGAAAATAGAATTATTCAGAATCACTAAATACATCAGCAGAAGACAGTACATTTGTTCAAGCCTCAAATAGCACTTTCAAGCAGATGGTCATCCAGAGATCGCTCAAATTCATGCAGATCATTCTGTTCTACAACACTCATTGGCAAGTCATTCCACATTTCAATTACATGGGGGAAGAAGGAATTTCTGAAAGCTTCACTATGGGCGTACTACGGCTGAATTATCCGACTATGATTTGTTCTAGAACTCCGTTTGCCTGGCGCTTGTATGTATGTTTCCTTTTGAATGTTTACCTGTCCTTGGAGCATCTAGAATAGTAGCTTTAGGCGATTTTTTTCTCTATGTATTTCCAATGAATCCAGGTTACAGGAAGAAAGCATATCTGTTACTGAGTCTGTCCTTCGATATCGGCAGCAAATAAAGCGTACTGTGTACCTCTGAACTCTTTCTAATTGTTTCTTTAAATAATTCTGTTTAGGACTCCATACTACCGACGCATACTCAACGATTGGCCTCACAAAAGCTTTATATGCAATTAGTCTTACATCTCGTGTAGCATTCTCTAATTTTTTTCTCAAAAAACATAACCTCTGGTGTGCTTTAGAGCACACCTCTTCTATTTGTGTGCCCCAATTTAAATTTTGTGTTATTGTCATTCCTAGACACTTAAACTGAGTTACGTTTACCAAACACTTGTCACCAATGAAATATGGGAACGAAAGAACAGATTTCTTCGTTGTAATGTGCATGTACGTTGATTTCGAATAATTTATTTTCATATTCCATTTTTTGCACCATTCGCTTAATGCCTCTAAAGAGTTGTTAATTCTAAGCTGGTCTTCCGTGTTTCTAACTGTGGAATAAATTAAACAGTCATCTGCGAATAGCTTCCGTTGTACATTTGGTTCCATGACAGCAGAGATATCATTAATATACACCAAAAATAACAACGGTCCCAGAACAGAACCCTGTGGAACTCCTGAAAGAACTACTAGCGAGGCGGACACATGACCATCCATTTTGACCACCTGGTTACGATTTTCTAAGTACGCTTTAATCCATGTTACAATATTCATATTAATTCCAGCTCTGTCCAGTTTAAAAACTAATTTATTGTGTGGCACCTTATCAAAAGCTTTAGTAAAATCTACAGCGATTATGTCAATTTGCTGCTTCGCATCAATCGTCATTGCCAAATCGTGAATTGTCTCTACAAGTTGTGTAGTGGTGGAAAGGCCTGCTCGGAATCCGTGTTGGTGAGGGTAAAGTAAACAGCTTGTTTCTAGGTAATGAAAGATATGCTTCGCTATAATATGTGCCATAAGTTTGCAAGAAATTGATGTAAGAGATATTGGGTGGTAGTTATTTATAAGAGTTCGGTTGCCTCCTTTAAACACCGGAATTACTAGAGCATTGCGCCAATATTGTGGTACACAATGGGTGTGCAAGGATTTTTGAAAAATAAGTTTAAGGTATCGTGAGGCCCACTCGGCATATCTTCGGAGAAACTGGGTTGGTATGTTGTCTGGTCCATTGGCCTTTTTAACATCCAAATTGAGGAGCTGCTGAAATACGCCCTCCTGCGAAATTATGACGTCATTCATTAGGCTAGGCAACAAGCGTTCTGAACTGAGGTGTATGTCATATTTGGTTGCGGTGAATACGGACTGGAAAAAGTGATTAAAGTGATCTACTATATGCTCCTTTTTTATCAGTACCTGATTTTCGTGCTTAATCTCCTGTATTCTCTCCTTCCTATCACTAAAGTATCGCCAGAACTTTTGCGGTGACGTTTTGAGGGAGCGGCTAAGCGTTTCATCGAAAAACTTTTTTTAGCTTCTTTCAGCGCCTGGTTCAGCTCCGCACGAAGTCGCAAAACATGAATACGCTTATTTTTTTTTTACTTAGTCTTTTTATTTTACGTTTCATATGAATTATGTCCCTGGTGATCCAGGGGCTTCGGTGCTTCGTCTTTTTACACGAGTTGGGATATACCTGTCAACGCAGTGTTGTATAATTTTCTTAAATTGCTGCCACAACTCTTCTGCTGTTTTGGAATCATAGTCAATTTCAAAATCATCAAAGGCAGATTCCAGGTAGTCAAGAATGGAGGTGTCGTCTGCACGCTCATAATCCTTAACGCGCATAGGGATATAAGGCTTTGAACACTCGCTGATTCTAAGCGGTAAGGAAACAATAATCATCTTGTGGTCAGAGACACCATCTTCAACGTTAACGGTGTGTTCTTTTATATTATTTGACAGGAACACCAAGTCCAACAATGACTGCGAATCGGGCGTTATTCTTGTATCCTCTTGCACAATTTGTTTTAGGTTATACGCGAACATAATTTCTAATAGTTTCTCTCCGTTAGACGAATCAGGACCAACAGAACATAGGCGTTGCCAATTTATGTGTGGTAGGTTAAAATCGGCATTCATTATTAGTCTCGTGTTCTTTTTCACATTCGCACATAAAAAAGTGTTTACTTCATCAAAGAACTCGGGTGAAGCAGAGGGCGCGCGGTACACAGCTCCAATCATGTAAGCAACGTTGTAAAACTTTATCTTGCATCAAACTGTTTCAGCAACATTACAATCCATCACTACTGCAGATAAAGAGTTTTTTACTAAGATACAAACGCCCCCACCACGTGTGTCCTGGTCTTTTCTAAACATTATATAGTCCGGAGGAACAATGCAGTCAGAAAAAATATTGTTATTCAACCAGGTTTCTGTTATTATTAAAACATGCGAACTTTGTGCAAGCAGCAAGTATTCTAACTCTGTAGTCTTATTTACAATGCTACGGCAATACAGACTTAAAAGGCGTAGCTATATCTGCGATGACGTGTCCGACATCGCACTCTTGATTGAGGAATCAAGGTCATCTGGGCTGCCTGGCTCATGTGACTGGGGCTGTTTGAAATTATCAGCCTTATCTCCGCGGCCTGTAGACAGCAGACAGCGTTCGTTTCGGCTGTGATCCCAGATATAGGTTTGGTTGTTTACGCGAAGTTTATCATGGATAAGGAAGACCTTTGCCTTCTTAGCCCTGTCTGCTGCCGCACTGTTCCATAGTTTTCGGCGTACTTCTACAGTTTATTTGGCATAGTCAGGGCTAATACGCCAAGAAGTCCCTTTCAGCTTTGTGCCTTTCTTCAGGAGAGTCTCCTTTTCTGGCCTACATTTCTGTGGTTGGGCTTTACCAAGGGGATGAATTCGCTCCACTGTGTCAACCTGCACGCCCATAGTTTTCCGAAATATATTCTGTACAACAAGTTCCTTCAGTTTTGATTCTGTTTCCGTTTCAGCGTCTGTCTCAGTTTCAGTGACGCCAAATACTAGTAAATTGTTACGTCGGCTTCGGTTCTCATAATCGATAAGCTTTGCAGCCTGCTGTTGGACTATTTCTTCTAACTTACAAATCCTGTTATTCATCGCGTCAAATGCATCAAGAAGGCCCTGTAAATTGTCGGTTTTTGCGCTTACTGCAGCAATTTCACATTTGATGTCATCCATTTTACGCGCGAACGCAGCTTGGTTCTCAAGAATTTCTTCCAACTTCTCAGTTACTTTTGGCCCGGGATTCTGTTCAACGTCACCCGACATAAGCACTAAAAGAAGAAGCATTGACCAACAAGTTACAAGTTACTAAAACTTTTCTCTATTAGAACTCTTGTTGCAGAAAATTTTTTGTTGAAGTCCTTGTGTGCCTTCGGTAATGCCCCATACTCTCTGAAGGGAGTGAGAAGGTATGGCCTCAGGGGATAGGCCGCATCTCCGAGCAGGTGGTAAGTGTTGTCTTCGCACAGTCTGGGAAGTTTTTTCGAAAGTGATGAAAGTTTGAAGATTCAAAAATCGAGAATTTTGCTGGAGCATCCAATGAAGGTGTCTACAAACCGTCTTTTGTGGTCACAAACAGCTTGAAGAGTTAATGAAAGGTAATGGCACCTGTTGCAATAGGTGGAAGCGACCTTGTTGTCTGGGCACTGGATCTTGACATAAGAGCCGTCTATGCAGCCAATAACTCCTGGGATTCCAGACACCTGACAGGAATGAAGTGAAATAATGTTGAAGCCACTGACCCATGCAGAAACCCATTCTATTGCAAATGTACATCGGAATGTATAGGACAAATTTGTATTAAGAAATGTTAATACCAACCTTCTGAAATGCACTGGCCAGCTTTTCCATGTCGGAAGGAAACGTCACCACAGATGGCGCCAAGCTTATGAGGAAGTCAGCCACCCGTATAAAGATTCTGTGTACCGAATTCTCCGATAAATCAAAGCGGCTTGCCACTTCCCTCATACTGGTTTTATTGGCGGCATACCTGTAAATAAATATTGAATGACGTTATTTAGCAGAGAACAATGGAATACCAGTCTGGAATGCAATGCTTCTGCTATGCAACTTATTAAAGCGAAATGGAATTCTGCTCTTTAGTTTTCACTATTTAAACGCGAGACTAAACACTCAAACGTTTAATATCCCAGTTGCTATACATATAGTGCATATGGAGTTTCTGTGAACAGGAGCGGTGGTGTTACAAGAATGGTATACACATTAACAATGCTTACGCACTGATCCAATGGGCAAGCAATTATGCAGCAAGCGTGAAAGCAGTTAACGAAGGAAAAGAACGGCCAACGCCATTCGTGCGCAACGCGAGCGGGACGCCAGGGAGGGAAAAAAATCTATTGACCGGCCACTGCTGTACGGGTAGAACGCAGGTAGGCCGAAGCGGTCCCCTCATGGTGACAGACTTGGCCGAGGAGCGCTAGACCCTGGCCGGCGAGCAACTCATTCCCGACGAGGGAATGAGTTGCTCGGCCTGGCCTGGCCCCATCTGTGGTGACGTTTCCTTCCGACATGGAAAAGCTGGCCAGTGAATTTCAGAAGGCTGGTATTAACATTTCTTAATACAAATTTGTCCTATACATTCCGATGTACATTTGCAATAGAATGAGTTTCTGCATGGGTCAGTGGCTTCAACATTATTTCACTTCATTCCTGTCAGGTGTCTGGAATCCCAGGAGTTATTGGCTGCATAGACGGCTCTTGTGTCAAGATCCAGTGCTCAGACAACAAGGTCGCTTCCACCTATTTCAACAGGCACCATTACCTTTCATTAACTCTTCAAGCTGTTTGTGACCACAAAAGACGGTTTGTAGACACCTTCATTGGATGCTCCAGCAAAATTCACGATTCTCGAATCTTCAAACTTTCATCACTTCCAAAGAAACTTCCCAGACTGTGCGAAGACAACACTTACCACCTGCTCGGAGATGCGGCCTATCCCCTCAGGCCATACCTTCTCACTCCCATCAGAGAGTATGGGGCATTACCAAATGCACACAAGGACTTCAATAAAAATTTTCTGCAACAAAAGTTTTAGTAACTCAAAGAAAAGGTTCCGACAGCCGATGTACCTTGAGCTCCGTACTCTAGAGTGGCTCAATAAGTTTATTATTGCTTGCTGTGTACTGCACAACTTGTGCATCGATTATGGAGACTTGGAGCCAGATGAACCTAACGATTCTGTTACACCTCAAGACATCGAGTGGCATCAAGAGTCGTGCACCGATGACCTGGACGAGACTGCCAAAGAAGTTTTGCTGCGCAGATTGGGAGGAATTAAGCGGAACAAAGTTGTGGAAGTAGTGCTGCGAAAGCAGTAGTAGTGCAGTAACAAGCACTTCAACATCGCAGGTGTGTAAGGAGTGGAAATAAATAGCTTTCATTCTAATGGCTCTTTGCTCTTACATACAGTGCACTTTTTGTCACTTCAACCAGTCGAACTATAGACTAAGTACAGACGAATGAGCACAGCAGTATACTATGTAAGAGACCTTTGTTTGCAAGAAAAAATTGTATTATTTACACATATTTACTAGAGATTTGGCAGGCTGGTTGGTTCTGCATGGTGAATATACAGCGCAAGGCACAAGACAAGGAACAGGAACAGTGAAAGACATGCACGGGCGACCGTGTGTGTCTTTCACTGTTCCTGTCCCTTGCCTTGTGCCTTGCGCTGTATATTCACATTGCGTACATCACAACTGCTCCAAACATCCTGTTCTACCCATCCTCCTCGGATAATCCGAATGCGCGCTTAAATAGCTTCATTTTTTCTCCATGCCGTGCAGCTCTTTCTTTTCTTAGCAGTTCTTTGAGTTCTTTTCTTTCCTCGTGCCGCACACGTCTCTGCTCTTCACGAGCAGTCTTCTGTTGTTCTTTTCTGTTTTGCAGCCGCTCCATTTCTTCAAAAAATATTTTCATCTCTTGAGCTCGTGCACTTGACGCTCGTGCAGTTTTTCCGCTTCCTTGGTCCTCGAAAGAACCTGCAGAGGCGTGAGGCGTGATCAACTGTGAGTCCTCAAACACACTGGCAGGATCACTGGAAGGGCCAGCAATGCCTCCTTCGGCTGAGTATGTTGCTGTACTGGAGGGGGGTGTTTGTCTTGCCTTCTTCGATAATACACCGTAGCTATCGCACAGCTCTGCTGGTTGCAAGCTGTCATCAAACCAGCTTATTTTTTCTATTTCCTCTTCAAAAGGCACAGGCGTTGGAGAGTTGCCCGACCTATTGTTCTGCGCTGTTGCGGTTCTCTTCCTCTTCATTACGGTCTTGTACCGAGTTATACATTGCTCGGCTGTCCTCTCCACTCCAAGAGTTTCTTTTATATTTGCCGCAATTTTTAAAAACATTTCTTTTTTGTTCCGAAACTTCTTCATTTTCCCAACGCGTGAAAAATATTGTTCATAGTAGTCGAGCAGTAACTTTGTTTCCCCTGCCGTCCAATCACAGCCATGGCCTGCAAACATGAAAAACACAGGAGTATAGTTTGTGTGCGGTATACATTGCAGTTCCTCCATAAAGTCAGCAATAAAATTCCAATAAGGAAGGGCACCAGGCAGGGAGACACAATCTCATCAATGATTTTCACTGCGTGTTTACAGGAGGTATTTCGAGGCCTGGATTGGGAAACAGTTGGGGATAACAATTAATGGAGCATACCTAAGTAATCCAACTCACTAATGACATTTCCAAGTCAATCAGGAGATGAACTGCAAAGCATGATTAATTAGTTAGACATGCAGAGCAGAAAGGTAGGTTTTAAAGATAGCCTGCAGAAAACCAAGGTAATGTTCAACAGTCTTGCAAGATAGCAGCAGTTTGCTATTGGTAGCGAGGCACCGGAAGGGGTGGTCTACCTAACACAGGTAGTGACCGCTGATCAGGATCATCAGAGGGAAATAACTATAAGAATAAAAATGAGGTGGAGCACATATTGCAGGTTCTCACAGATCATGAATGGCAGTTTACCAATATTTCTCAAGAGAAAAGTATCCGACACCTGTGTCTTACCAGTACTCACCTATGGGGCATAATTGTCGATGCTAAGGGAGGGTTCAGCTTAGGTTAAGGACAACGCAGCGAGCCATGGAAAGAAAAATGCTAGGTGTAACGTTAAGAGACCAGAAGCGGGCAGAGTGCGTGGGGGATCAGACACGGGTTAACAACATCCTAGTCAAAATCAAGAGGAAGAAATGGGCTTGGTCAGGGCATGTAATGCGAAGGCAAGATAACCACTGGTCTTGAAGGGTAACGGAGTGGGTTCCAAGAGAACGGAAGCGCAGTAGGGGGCGGCAGAAGGTTAGGTGGGTGGATGAGATTAAGATATTTGCTTGAACACGGTGGCCGCAGCTGGTAAAGAACAGGGTTAATTGAACAGAAATGGGAGAGGCCTTTGCCCTGCAGTGGGTGTAGTCAGGCTGATGATGAAGATCCATCAAGGCGCTAACTTACCACGGCAATGAGGTTTTGAGCCTTGAGATTGTTCTGCCAAACAAAAGAAAAATATGTACGAATCATGAATTCAAATGACATAATTACGAAGCACTAGATACGCATAAACATGTGCATGTAGTAAAATGCTATGTGCACAGTTTACTGCCATTTGAAGTCTTCAGCAATACATTGCACTTCAATCAACAGAGTATTTATTGCTCGCAACGAGAGGATAATCTCAACTTGACTAGGTGCTGCCCCAACCTGGCGGTCCGAGTCCGTAGAACAAACGCCAGATAGGTCAGAAATGCAATAATGTTCGAAATCAGTCAACGTGATGTCCAATTATATAATCTTAATTTCGCTGCAGCGTTACCCCAGATTGTTGAAGTGCAAAAAAGACGAACTGCGCAACAAGAACACGGACGAAAGGGAGGCAGACACACACTAACGCAGACTTACAACTTTACTAAAGGAAGGAATACAAGGCAAATATATATAGCGATCCCCAACGCACTTCAAATCTGATCAATATGGCACGTGACAATCTGCCCAGGCGATAAACAGACCACACAAGAAACAACCGCTTACAAGATAATCTTATACCGGGCCGGCCCTTTCTATGAAAACAAAAAGCAAAGGAACGCTTAGCGACAGTGCACACTTGAGAATTACGCGTTCTGCAAAGTAAGGAAATTCATAACAAAAACCACACCACTGTAGCCATCTGATACCACTGTGGCTCGAACCGCTTACAAGCGCAGGTGCTGACACCAAAAACCAAGAGACGAAGCACTCCCCCTTTTAAAAGCAAACAAAACGGGAAACAAAAACAACCTCATCGGTCATCGTCAAAAACAAAAAAAACAGTGAAAAAAGGCACCAGGTCAAAAGGGTAAAAAACCATAAATCAGTTCAAGAAGCTACGTCACAAAAACAGTGAAAATAGGCACCGAGTCATTTAAAAAAACAAAAAGATGAAAGACGGGACAACAGTTTAAGACAACAACGGTTTTAAAAAAGAGGGGTGAATGAAAACCAAAGCGTAGGAAAACATCTCAAACCATGAAAGAACCGAAACAAAACTGAGATCGCTAATCAAATGAACAACGAAAGCATCAAACGCAATCAGGAGGCACTGCTCAATGACCAGGGCACAAACAGGCCACTAGGCTACACATGCCCCCGCAAAAACGAAAATTCTTTGGATGATAAAGAAATGGAAGCCTTGCTAACACAGTTGTCCTTAGTGCCGATTGAAAATGTTTCGACGACGAGACGCTCCCATTTGTCATTCAATCTGGCCAGAAATTCCGTCTTCTCGAACCATGGTACACATTCCCGTTGCATCATTTTTGTGCAGTCCGCACAATGCTTAGCCAAAAACCCTCCATCGTTGTTTGCCACGCTCAACCGGTGCTCCCTTGCTCTTTCATTAAAGCATCTGCCGGTTTGGCCTATGTAGACTTTTCCGCAACTAAGGGGAATGCGGTAAACAACGCCGGAAACGCAATCTTTGAACTTCCTTAGATGCTTGATTTTGCAAGGGGTCTTCTTGGTGTTCTTCCGTCTGTGTTCTTGTTGCGCAGTTCGTCTTTTTTGCATTATGATCAACCAAGTAGCCCGACAAGTCTTGTTGAGTAGACGAGAGATAGGTGTAAAATTGTTTTCTCAGAACTGCGCGAAAACTTGTATTCCGGCTCAAAACTACGGGAAACATCGTTTTAGATCGAAACTAGCAAAATTCACGAGCATCGATTTTACTAGTCGTCGAAGAGTAGACGAGAGAAAGGTGTAAACGTTTTCTCTCAGAACTGCGCGAAAACTTGTATTCCGGCTCAAAACAACAGGATACATCGTTTTAGATCGAAACTAGCAAAATTCACGAGCATCGATTTTACAAGTCGTCGAAGAGTAGACGAGAGAAAGGTGTAAACTTTTTGTCTGAGAACTGCGCGAAAACTTGTATTCCGGCTCAAAACAACGGAATACATCGTTTTAGATCGAAACTAGCAAAATTCACGAGCATCGATTTAACATGTCGTCGAAGAGTAGACGAGAGAAAGGTGTAAACTTTCTAAGAACTGCGCAAAAACTTGTATTCCGGCTCAAAACAACAGAATACATCGTTTTAGATCGAAACTAGCAAAATTCACGAGCATCGATTTTACATGTCGTCGAAGAATAGACGAGAGAAAGGTGTAAACGTTTTCTCTCAGAACTGCGCGAAAACTTGTATTCCGGCTCAAAGCAACGGGATAGATCGTTTTAGATCGAAACTAGCGAGATTCACGAACATCGATTTTACTAGTCGTCGAAGAGTAGACGAGAGAAAGGTGTAAACATTTTCCTCTCAGAGCTGCGCGAAAACTTGCATTCCGGCTCAAAACAACGGGATACATGGTTTAAGATCGAAACTAGCAAAATTCACGAGAATCGATTTTACAAGTCGTCGAAGAGTAGACGAGGGAAAGGTGTAAACTTTATCTCTCAGAACTGCGCGAAAACTTGTGTTTCGGCTCGAAACAACGGGATACTTCGTTTTAGATCGAAACTAGCGAGATTCACGAACATCGATTTTACTAGTCGAAGAGTAGACGAGAGAAAGGTGTAAACGTTTTCTCTCTGAACTGCGCGAAAACTTGTATTCCGGCTCAAAACAACGGGATACATCGTTTTAGATCGAAAATAGCAAAATTCACGAGCATCGATTTTACAAGTCGTCGAAGAGTAGACGAGAGAAAGGTGTAAACTTTTTCTCTCAGAACTGCGCGAAAACTTGTATTTCGGCTCGAAACAACGGGATACTTCGTTTTAGATTGAAACTAGCGAGATTCACGAACATCGATTTTACTAGTCGAAGAGTAGACGAGAGAAAGGTGTAAACGTTTTCTCTCAGAACTGCGCGAAAACTTGTATTCCGGCTCAAAACAACGGGATACATCGTTTTAGATCGAAAATAGCAAAATTCACGAGCATCAATTTTACAAGTCGTCGAAGAGTAGACGAGAGAAAGGTGTAAACTTTATCTCTCAGAACTGCGCGAAAACTTGTATTTCGGCTCGAAACAACGGGACACTTTGTTTTAGATCGAAACTAGCGAGATTCACGAACATCGATTTTACTAGTCGAAGAGTAGACGAGAGAAAGATGTAAACGTTTTCTCTCAGAACTGCGCGAAAACTTGTATTCCGGTTCAAACCACCGGGATACATCGTTTTAGATCGAAACTAGCGAGATTCACGAACATCGATTTTACAAGTCGTCGAAGAGTAGACGAGAGAGAGCTATCAACTTTTTCTTTCAGAACTGCGGGAAAAATTGTATTCCGGCTCAAAACAACGGGATACATCGTTTTAGATCGAAACTAGCGAGATTTACGCAATTCGATTTTACATGTCGTCGAAGAGTAGACAAGAGAAAGCTGTAAACTTTTTCTCTCAGAACATCGCGAAAACTTGTATTCCGGCTCAAAACAACGGGATACATCGTTTTAGATCGAAAATTGCGAGATTTACGCACTTCGATTTTACAACTCGTCGAAGAGTAGACGAGAGAGAGCTGTAAGCTTTTTCTCTCAGAACTGCGCGAAAACTTGTATTCCGGCTCAAAACAACGAGATACATCGTTTTAGATCGAAACTAGCAAAATTCACGAGCATCGATTTTACAAGTCGTCGAAGAGTAGACGAGAGATAGGTGTAAACTTTTTCTCTCAGAACTGCAAGAAAACTTGTATTCCGGCTGAAAACAATGGGATACATCGTTTTAGATCGAAACTAGCAAAATTGACGAGCATCGAGTTTACAAGTCGTCGAAGTGTAGACGAGAGAAAGCTGCAAACGTTTTTCTCTCAGAACTGCGCGAAAACTTGTATTCCGGTTCAAACCACCGGGATACACCGTTTTAGATCGAAACTAGCGAGATTCACGAACATCGATTTTACAAGTCGTCGAAGAGTAGACGAGAGAGAGCTGTCAACTTTTTCTCTCAGAACTGCGGGAAAACTTGTATTCCGGCTCAAAACAACGGGATACATCGTTTTAGATCGAAACTAGCGAGATTTACGCAATTCGATTTTACATGTCTTCGAAGAGTAGACAAGAGAAAGCTGTAAACTTTTTCTCTCAGAACATCGCGAAAACTTGTATTCCGGCTCAAACCAACGGGATACATCGTTTTAGATCGAAAATTGCGAGATTTACGCACTTCGATTTTACAACTCGTCGAAGAGTAGACGAGAGAGAGCTGTGAGCTTTTTCTCTCAGAACTGCGCGAAAACTTGTATTCCGGCTCAAAACAACGAGATACATCGTTTTAGATCGAAACTAGCAAAATTCACGAGCATCGATTTTACAAGTCGTCGAAGAGTAGACGAGAGATAGGTGTAAACTTTTTCTCTCAGAACTGCACGAAAACTTGTATTCCGGCTGAAAACAACGGGATACATCGTTTTAGATCGAAAGTAGCAAAATTCACGAGTGTCGAATTTACAAGTCGTCGAAGAGTAGACGAGAGAAAGGTGTAAACTTTTTCTATCAGAACTGCGCGAAAACTTGTATTCCGGCTCAAAACAACGGGATACATCGTTTAAGATCGGAACAAGCGAGATTCACGAACATCGATTTTACTAGTCGTCGAAGAGTAGACGAGAGAAAGGTATAAACTTTTTCTTTCAGAACTGCGCGAAAATTTGTATTCCGGCTCAAAACAACGGGATACATCGTTTTAGATTGAAACTAGCAAAATTCACGAGCATCGATTTTACTAGTCGTCGAAGAGTAGACGAGATAAAGGTGTAAACTTTTTCTCTCAGAACTGCACGAAAACTTGTATTCCGGCTGAAAACTACGGGATACATCGTTTTAGATCGAAACTAGCGAGATTTATGCACTTCGATTTTACAAGTCGTCGAAGAGTAGACGAGAGAAAGCTGTAAACTTTTTCTCTCAGAACTGCGCGAAAACTTGTATTCCGGCTCAAAACAATGGGATACATCGTTTTAGATCAAAGCTAGCGAGATTTACGAACTTTGATTTTACAAGTCGTCGAAGAGTAGACGAGAGAGCGCTGTAAACTTTTTCTCTCAGAACTGCGCGAAAGCTTGAATTCCGGCTGAAAACAACGGGATACATCGTTTTAGATCGAAACTAGCGAGATTCACGAACATCGATTTTACTAGTCGTCGAAGAGTAGACGAGAGAAGGTGTAAACTTTTTCTCTCAGAACTGCGCGAAAACGTGTATTCCGGCTCGAAACAACGGGATACATTGTTTTAGATCGAAACTAGCAAATATCACGAACATCGATTTTACAAGTCGTCGAAGAGCCGACGAGAAAAGGTGTAAATTTTTATCTCAGAACTGCGCGAAAACTTGTATTCCGGCTCAAAACAACAGAATACATCGTTTTAGATCGAAACTAGCAAAATTCACGAGCATCGATTTTACATGTCGTCGAAGAGTAGACGAGTGAAAGGTGTAAACTTTCTCTCTAAGAACTGCGCGAAAACTTGTATTCCGGCTCAAAACAACAGAATACATCGTTTTAGATCGAAACTAGCAAAATTCACGAGCATCGATTTTACATGTCGTCGAAGAATAGACGAGAGAAAGGTGTAAACATTTTCCTCTCAGAGCTGCGCGAAAACTTGCATTCCGGCTCAAAACAACGGGGTACATCGTTTAAGATCGAAACTAGCAAAATTCACGAGAATCGATTTTACAAGTCGTCGAAGAGTAGACGAGAGACAGGTGTAAACTTTATCTCTCAGAACTGCGCGAAAACTTGTATTTCGGCTCGAAACAACGGGATAATTCGTTTTAGATCGAAACTAGCGAGATTCACGAACATCGATTTTACTAGTCGAAGAGTAGACGAGAGAGAGCTGTAAGCTTTTTCTCTCAGAACTGCGCGAAAACTTGTATTCCGGCTCAAAACAAAGAGATACATCGTTTTAGATCGAAACTAGCAAAATTCACGAGCATCGATTTTACAAGTCGTCGAAGAGTAGACGAGAGATAGGTGTAAACTTTTTCTCTCAGAACTGCGCGAAAACGTGTATTCCGGCTCGAAACAACGGGATACATTGTTTTAGATCGAAACTAGCAAATATCACGAGCATCGATTTTACAAGTCGTCGAAGAGCCGACGAGAAAAGGTGTAAATTTTTATCTCAGAACTGCGCGAAAACTTGTATTCCGGCTCAAAACAACGAGAAACATCGTTTTAGATCGAAACTAGCAAAATTCACGAGTGTCGAGTTTACAAGTCGTCGAAGAGTAGACGAGAGAAAGGTGTAAACTTTTTCTCTCAGAACTGCGCGAAAACTTGTATTCCGGCTCAAAACAACGGGATACATCGTTTAAGATCGGAACAAGCGAGATTCACGAACATCGATTTTACTAGTCGTCGAAGAGTAGACGAGAGAAAGGTATAAACTTTTTCTTTCAGAACTGCGCGAAAATTTGTATTCCGGCTCAAAACAACGGGATACATCGTTTTAGATTGAAACTAGCAAAATTCACGAGCATCGATTTTACTAGTCGTCGAAGAGTAGACGAGATAAAGGTGTAAACTTTTTCTCTCAGAACTGCACGAAAACTTGTATTCCGGCTGAAAACTACGGGATACATCGTTTTAGATCGAAACTAGCGAGATTTATGCACTTCGATTTTACAAGTCGTCGAAGAGTAGACGAGAGAAAGCTGTAAACTTTTTCTCTCAGAACTGCGCGAAAACTTGTATTCCGGCTCAAAACAATGGGATACAACGTTTTAGATCAAAACTAGCGAGATTTACGAACTTTGATTTTACAAGTCGTCGAAGAGTAGACGAGAGAGCGCTGTAAACTTTTTCTCTCAGAACTGCGCGAAAGCTTGAATTCCGGCTGAAAACAACGGGATACATCGTTTTAGATCGAAACTAGCGAGATTCACGAACATCGATTTTACTAGTCGTCGAAGAGTAGACGAGAGAAGGTGTAAACTTTTCTCTCAGAACTGCGCGAAAACGTGTATTCCGGCTCGAAACAACGGGATACATTGTTTTAGATCGAAACTAGCAAATATCACGAGCATCGATTTTACAAGTCGTCGAAGAGCCGACGAGAAAAGGTGTAAATTTTTATCTCAGAACTGCGCGAAAACTTGTATTCCGGCTCAAAACAACGAGAAACATCGTTTTAGATCGAAACTAGAAAAATTCACGAGCATCGATTTTACAAGTCGTCGAAGAGTAGACGAGAGAAAGGTGTAAACTTTTTCTCTGAGAAGTGCGCGAAAACTTGTACTCCGGCTCAAAACAACAGAATACATCGTTTTAGATCGAAACTAGCAAAATTCACGAGCATCGATTTTACATGTCGTCGAAGAGTAGACGAGAGAAAGGTGTAAACTTTCTCTCCAAGAACTGCGCGAAAACTTGTATTCCGGCTCAAAACAACAGAATACATCGTTTTAGATCGAAACTAGCAAAATTCACGAGCATCGATTTTACATGTCGTCGAAGAATAGACGAGAGAAAGGTGTAAACATTTTCCTCTCAGAGCTGCGCGAAAACTTGCATTTCGGCTCAAAACAACGGGGTACATCGTTTAAGATCGAAACTAGCAAAATTCACGAGAATCGATTTTACAAGTCGTCGAAGAGTAGACGAGAGACAGGTGTAAACTTTATCTCTCAGAACTGCGCGAAAACTTGTATTTCGGCTCGAAACAACGGGATAATTCGTTTTAGATCGAAACTAGCGAGATTCACGAACATCGATTTTACTAGTCGAAGAGTAGACGAGAGAAAGGTGTAAACGTTTTCTCTCAGAACTGCGCGAAAACTTGTATTCCGGCTCAAAACAACGGAATACATCGTTTTAGATCGAAAATAGCAAAATTCACGAGCATCGATTTTACAAGTCGTCGAAGAGTAGACGAGAGAAAGGTGTAAACTTTTTCTCTCAGAACTGCGCGAAAACTTGTATTTCGGCTCGAAACAACGGGATACTTCGTTTTAGATCGAAACTAGCGAGATTCACGAACATCGATTTTACTAGTCGAAGAGTAGACGAGAGAAAGGCGTAAACGTTTTCTCTCAGAACTGCGCGAAAACTTGTATTCCGGCTCAAAACAACGGGATACATCGTTTTAGATCGAAAATAGCAAAATTCACGAGCATCGATTTTACAAGTCGTCGAAGAGTAGACGAGAGAAAGGTGTAAACTTTTTCTCTCAGAACTGCACGAAAACATTGTTTTAGATCGAAACTAGCAAATATCACGAGCATCGATTTTACAAGTCGTCGAAGAGCCGACGGGAAAAGGTGTAAACTTTTTATCTCAGAACTGCGCGAAAACTTGTATTCCGGCTCAAAACAACGGGATACATCGTTTTAGATCGAAACTAGCAAAATTCACGAGCATCGATTTTACTAGTCGTCGAAGAGTAGATGAGATAAAGGTGTAAACTTTTTCTCTCAGAACTGCAAGAAAACATTGTTTTAGATCGAAACTAGCAAATATCACGAGCATCGATTTTACAAGTCGTCGAAGAGCCGACGAGAAAAGGTGTAAACTTTTTATCTCAGAACTGCGCGAAAACTTGTATTCCGGCTCAAAACAACGAGATACATCGTTTTAGATCGAAACTAGCGAGATTCACGAACATCGATTTTACAAGTCGTCGAAGTGTAGACGAGAGATAGGTGTAAACTTTTTCTCTCAGAACTGCACGAAAACTTGTATTCCGGCTTAATACAACGGGATACATCGTTTTAGATCGAAACTACCGAGATTTACGAACTTCGATTTTACAACTCGTCGAAGAGTGGACGAGAGAGAGCTGTAAGCTTTTTCTCTCAGAACTGCGCGAAAACTTGTATTCCGGCTCAAAACAACGAGATACATCGTTTTAGATCGAAACTAGCAAAATTGACGAGCATCGATTTTACAAGTCGTCGAAGAGTAGACGAGAGATAGGTGTAAACTTTTTCTCTCAGAACTGCACGAAAACTTGTATTTCGGCTGAAAACAACGGGATACATCGTTTTAGATCGAAAGTAGCAAAATTCACGAGCGTCGAGTTTACAAGTCGTCGAAGAGTAGACGAGAGAAAGGTGTAAACTTTTTCTCTCAGAACTGCGCGAAAACTTGTATTCCGGCTCAAAACAACGGGATACATCGTTTAAGATCGAAACAAGCGAGATTCACGAACATCGATTTTACTAGTCGTCGAAGAGTAGACGAGAGAAAGGTATAAACTTTTTCTTTCAGAACTGCGCGAAAACTTGTATTCCGGCTCAAAACAACGGGATACATCGTTTTAGATCGAAACTAGCGAGATTCACGAACATCGATTTTACTAGTCGTCGAAGAGTAGACGAGAAAAGGTGTAAACTTTTTCTCTCTGAACTGCGCGAAAACTTGTATTCCGGCTCGAAACAACGGGATACATTGTTTTAGATCGAAACTAGCAAATATCACGAGCATCGATTTTACAAGTCGTCGAAGAGCCGACGATAAAAGGTGTAAACTTTTTATCTCAGAACTGCGCGAAAACTTGTATTCCGGCTGAAAACAACGGGATACATCGTTTTAGATCGAAAGTAGCAAAATTCACGAGCGTCGAGTTTACAAGTCGTCGAAGAGTAGACGAGAGAAAGGTGTAAACTTTTTCTCTCAGAACTGCGCGAAAACTTGTATTCCGGCTCAAAACAACGAGAAACATCGTTTTAGATCGAAACTAGAAAAATTCACGAGCATCGATTTTACAAGTCGTCGAAGAGTAGACGAGAGAAAGGTGTAAACTTTTTCTCTGAGAAGTGCGCGAAAACTTGTACTCCGGCTCAAAACAACAGAATACATCGTTTTAGATCGAAACTAGCAAAATTCACGAGCATCGATTTTACATGTCGTCGAAGAGTAGACGAGAGAAAGGTGTAAACTTTCTCTCCAAGAACTGCGCGAAAACTTGTATTCCGGCTCAAAACAACAGAATACATCGTTTTAGATCGAAACTAGCAAAATTCACGAGCATCGATTTTACATGTCGTCGAAGAATAGACGAGAGAAAGGTGTAAACATTTTCCTCTCAGAGCTGCGCGAAAACTTGCATTTCGGCTCAAAACAACGGGGTACATCGTTTAAGATCGAAACTAGCAAAATTCACGAGAATCGATTTTACAAGTCGTCGAAGAGTAGACGAGAGACAGGTGTAAACTTTATCTCTCAGAACTGCGCGAAAACTTGTATTTCGGCTCGAAACAACGGGATAATTCGTTTTAGATCGAAACTAGCGAGATTCACGAACATCGATTTTACTAGTCGAAGAGTAGACGAGAGAAAGGTGTAAACGTTTTCTCTCAGAACTGCGCGAAAACTTGTATTCCGGCTCAAAACAACGGAATACATCGTTTTAGATCGAAAATAGCAAAATTCACGAGCATCGATTTTACAAGTCGTCGAAGAGTAGACGAGAGAAAGGTGTAAACTTTTTCTCTCAGAACTGCGCGAAAACTTGTATTTCGGCTCGAAACAACGGGATACTTCGTTTTAGATCGAAACTAGCGAGATTCACGAACATCGATTTTACTAGTCGAAGAGTAGACGAGAGAAAGGCGTAAACGTTTTCTCTCAGAACTGCGCGAAAACTTGTATTCCGGCTCAAAACAACGGGATACATCGTTTTAGATCGAAAATAGCAAAATTCACGAGCATCGATTTTACAAGTCGTCGAAGAGTAGACGAGAGAAAGGTGTAAACTTTTTCTCTCAGAACTGCACGAAAACATTGTTTTAGATCGAAACTAGCAAATATCACGAGCATCGATTTTACAAGTCGTCGAAGAGCCGACGGGAAAAGGTGTAAACTTTTTATCTCAGAACTGCGCGAAAACTTGTATTCCGGCTCAAAACAACGGGATACATCGTTTTAGATCGAAACTAGCAAAATTCACGAGCATCGATTTTACTAGTCGTCGAAGAGTAGATGAGATAAAGGTGTAAACTTTTTCTCTCAGAACTGCAAGAAAACATTGTTTTAGATCGAAACTAGCAAATATCACGAGCATCGATTTTACAAGTCGTCGAAGAGCCGACGAGAAAAGGTGTAAACTTTTTATCTCAGAACTGCGCGAAAACTTGTATTCCGGCTCAAAACAACGAGATACATCGTTTTAGATCGAAACTAGCGAGATTCACGAACATCGATTTTACAAGTCGTCGAAGTGTAGACGAGAGATAGGTGTAAACTTTTTCTCTCAGAACTGCACGAAAACTTGTATTCCGGCTTAATACAACGGGATACATCGTTTTAGATCGAAACTACCGAGATTTACGAACTTCGATTTTACAACTCGTCGAAGAGTGGACGAGAGAGAGCTGTAAGCTTTTTCTCTCAGAACTGCGCGAAAACTTGTATTCCGGCTCAAAACAACGAGATACATCGTTTTAGATCGAAACTAGCAAAATTGACGAGCATCGATTTTACAAGTCGTCGAAGAGTAGACGAGAGATAGGTGTAAACTTTTTCTCTCAGAACTGCACGAAAACTTGTATTTCGGCTGAAAACAACGGGATACATCGTTTTAGATCGAAAGTAGCAAAATTCACGAGCGTCGAGTTTACAAGTCGTCGAAGAGTAGACGAGAGAAAGGTGTAAACTTTTTCTCTCAGAACTGCGCGAAAACTTGTATTCCGGCTCAAAACAACGGGATACATCGTTTAAGATCGAAACAAGCGAGATTCACGAACATCGATTTTACTAGTCGTCGAAGAGTAGACGAGAGAAAGGTATAAACTTTTTCTTTCAGAACTGCGCGAAAACTTGTATTCCGGCTCAAAACAACGGGATACATCGTTTTAGATCGAAACTAGCGAGATTCACGAACATCGATTTTACTAGTCGTCGAAGAGTAGACGAGAAAAGGTGTAAACTTTTTCTCTCTGAACTGCGCGAAAACTTGTATTCCGGCTCGAAACAACGGGATACATTGTTTTAGATCGAAACTAGCAAATATCACGAGCATCGATTTTACAAGTCGTCGAAGAGCCGACGATAAAAGGTGTAAACTTTTTATCTCAGAACTGCGCGAAAACTTGTATTCCGGCTGAAAACAACGGGATACATCGTTTTAGATCGAAAGTAGCAAAATTCACGAGCGTCGAGTTTACAAGTCGTCGAAGAGTAGACGAGAGAAAGGTGTAAACTTTTTCTCTCAGAACTGCGCGAAAACTTGTATTCCGGCTCAAAACAAAGGGATACATCGTTTAAGATCGAAACAAGCGAGATTCACGAACATCGATTTTACTAGTCGTCGAAGAGTAGACGAGAGAAAGGGATAAACTTTTTCTTTCAGAACTGCGCGAAAACTTGTATTCCGGCCCAAAACAACGGGATACATCGTTTTAGATCGAAGCTAGCAAAATTCACGAGCATCGATTTTACAAGTCGTCGAAGAGTAGACGAGAGAAAGGTGGAAACTTTTTCTCTCAGAACTGCACGAAAACTTGTATTCCGGCTCGAAACAACGGGATACATTGTTTTAGATCGAAACTAGCAAATATCACGAGCATCGATTTTACAAGTCGTCGAAGAGCCGACGATAAAAGGTGTAAACTTTTTATCTCAGAACTGCGCGAAAACTTGTATTTCGGCTCAAAACAACGAGATACATCGTTTTAGATCGAAACTAGCGAGATTCACGAACATCGATTTTACAAGTCGTCGAAGTGTAGACGAGAGAGAGCTGTAAACATTTTCTCTCAGAACTGCGGAAAAACTTCTACTCCAGCCCAATACAACGGGATACATCGTTTTAGATCGAAACTACCGAGATTTACGAACTTCGATTTTACATGTCGTCGAAGAGTAGACGTGAGAAAGCTGTAAACTTTTTCTCTCAGAACATCGCGAAAACTTGTATTCCGGCTCAAAACAACGGGATACATCGCTTTAGATCGAAACTAGCAAAATTCACGAGCATCGATTTTACTAGTCGTCGAAGAGTAGACGAGAGATAGGTGTAAAATTTTTCTCTCAGAACTGCGCGAAAACTTGACTTCTGGCTCAAAACAACAGGATACATCGTTTTAGATCGAAACTAGCAAAATTCACGAGCATCGAGTTTACAAGTCGTCGAAGTGTAGACGAGAGAAAGCTGCAAACGTTTTTCTCTCAGAACTGCGCGAAAACTTGTATTCCGGTTCAAACCACCGGGATACATCGTTTTAGATCGAAACTAGCGAGATTCACGAACATCGATTTTACAAGTCGTCGAAGAGTAGACGAGAGAGAGCTGTCAACTTTTTCTCTCAGAACTGCGGGAAAACTTGTACTCCGGCTCAAAACAACAGAATACATCGTTTTAGATCGAAACTAGCAAAATTCACGAGCATCGATTTTACATGTCGTCGAAGAGTAGACGAGAGAAAGGTGTAAACTTTCTCTCCAAGAACTGCGCGAAAACTTGTATTCCGGCTCAAAACAACAGAATACATCGTTTTAGATCGAAACTAGCAAAATTCACGAGCATCGATTTTACATGTCGTCGAAGAATAGACGAGAGAAAGGTGTAAACATTTTCCTCTCAGAGCTGCGCGAAAACTTGCATTTCGGCTCAAAACAACGGGGTACATCGTTTAAGATCGAAACTAGCAAAATTCACGAGAATCGATTTTACAAGTCGTCGAAGAGTAGACGAGAGACAGGTGTAAACTTTATCTCTCAGAACTGCGCGAAAACTTGTATTTCGGCTCGAAACAACGGGATAATTCGTTTTAGATCGAAACTAGCGAGATTCACGAACATCGATTTTACTAGTCGAAGAGTAGACGAGAGAAAGGTGTAAACTTTCTAAGAACTGCGCAAAAACTTGTATTCCGGCTCAAAACAACAGAATACATCGTTTTAGATCGAAACTAGCAAAATTCACGAGCATCGATTTTACATGTCGTCGAAGAATAGACGAGAGAAAGGTGTAAACGTTTTCTCTCAGAACTGCGCGAAAACTTGTATTCCGGCTCAAAGCAACGGGATAGATCGTTTTAGATCGAAACTAGCGAGATTCACGAACATCGATTTTACTAGTCGTCGAAGAGTAGACGAGAGAAAGGTGTAAACATTTTCCTCTCAGAGCTGCGCGAAAACTTGCATTCCGGCTCAAAACAACGGGATACATGGTTTAAGATCGAAACTAGCAAAATTCACGAGAATCGATTTTACAAGTCGTCGAAGAGTAGACGAGGGAAAGGTGTAAACTTTATCTCTCAGAACTGCGCGAAAACTTGTGTTTCGGCTCGAAACAACGGGATACTTCGTTTTAGATCGAAACTAGCGAGATTCACGAACATCGATTTTACTAGTCGAAGAGTAGACGAGAGAAAGGTGTAAACGTTTTCTCTCTGAACTGCGCGAAAACTTGTATTCCGGCTCAAAACAACGGGATACATCGTTTTAGATCGAAAATAGCAAAATTCACGAGCATCGATTTTACAAGTCGTCGAAGAGTAGACGAGAGAAAGGTGTAAACTTTTTCTCTCAGAACTGCGCGAAAACTTGTATTTCGGCTCGAAACAACGGGATACTTCGTTTTAGATTGAAACTAGCGAGATTCACGAACATCGATTTTACTAGTCGAAGAGTAGACGAGAGAAAGGTGTAAACGTTTTCTCTCAGAACTGCGCGAAAACTTGTATTCCGGCTCAAAACAACGGGATACATCGTTTTAGATCGAAAATAGCAAAATTCACGAGCATCAATTTTACAAGTCGTCGAAGAGTAGACGAGAGAAAGGTGTAAACTTTATCTCTCAGAACTGCGCGAAAACTTGTATTTCGGCTCGAAACAACGGGACACTTTGTTTTAGATCGAAACTAGCGAGATTCACGAACATCGATTTTACTAGTCGAAGAGTAGACGAGAGAGAGCTATCAACTTTTTCTTTCAGAACTGCGGGAAAAATTGTATTCCGGCTCAAAACAACGGGATACATCGTTTTAGATCGAAACTAGCGAGATTTACGCAATTCGATTTTACATGTCGTCGAAGAGTAGACAAGAGAAAGCTGTAAACTTTTTCTCTCAGAACATCGCGAAAACTTGTATTCCGGCTCAAAACAACGGGATACATCGTTTTAGATCGAAAATTGCGAGATTTACGCACTTCGATTTTACAACTCGTCGAAGAGTAGACGAGAGAGAGCTGTAAGCTTTTTCTCTCAGAACTGCGCGAAAACTTGTATTCCGGCTCAAAACAACGAGATACATCGTTTTAGATCGAAACTAGCAAAATTCACGAGCATCGATTTTACAAGTCGTCGAAGAGTAGACGAGAGATAGGTGTAAACTTTTTCTCTCAGAACTGCAAGAAAACTTGTATTCCGGCTGAAAACAATGGGATACATCGTTTTAGATCGAAACTAGCAAAATTGACGAGCATCGAGTTTACAAGTCGTCGAAGTGTAGACGAGAGAAAGCTGCAAACGTTTTTCTCTCAGAACTGCGCGAAAACTTGTATTCCGGTTCAAACCACCGGGATACATCGTTTTAGATCGAAACTAGCGAGATTCACGAACATCGATTTTACAAGTCGTCGAAGAGTAGACGAGAGAGAGCTGTCAACTTTTTCTCTCAGAACTGCGGGAAAACTTGTATTCCGGCTCAAAACAACGGGATACATCGTTTTAGATCGAAACTAGCGAGATTTACGCAATTCGATTTTACATGTCTTCGAAGAGTAGACAAGAGAAAGCTGTAAACTTTTTCTCTCAGAACATCGCGAAAACTTGTATTCCGGCTCAAACCAACGGGATACATCGTTTTAGATCGAAAATTGCGAGATTTACGCACTTCGATTTTACAACTCGTCGAAGAGTAGACGAGAGAGAGCTGTGAGCTTTTTCTCTCAGAACTGCGCGAAAACTTGTATTCCGGCTCAAAACAACGAGATACATCGTTTTAGATCGAAACTAGCAAAATTCACGAGCATCGATTTTACAAGTCGTCGAAGAGTAGACGAGAGATAGGTGTAAACTTTTTCTCTCAGAACTGCACGAAAACTTGTATTCCGGCTGAAAACAACGGGATACATCGTTTTAGATCGAAAGTAGCAAAATTCACGAGTGTCGAATTTACAAGTCGTCGAAGAGTAGACGAGAGAAAGGTGTAAACTTTTTCTATCAGAACTGCGCGAAAACTTGTATTCCGGCTCAAAACAACGGGATACATCGTTTAAGATCGGAACAAGCGAGATTCACGAACATCGATTTTACTAGTCGTCGAAGAGTAGACGAGAGAAAGGTATAAACTTTTTCTTTCAGAACTGCGCGAAAATTTGTATTCCGGCTCAAAACAACGGGATACATCGTTTTAGATTGAAACTAGCAAAATTCACGAGCATCGATTTTACTAGTCGTCGAAGAGTAGACGAGATAAAGGTGTAAACTTTTTCTCTCAGAACTGCACGAAAACTTGTATTCCGGCTGAAAACTACGGGATACATCGTTTTAGATCGAAACTAGCGAGATTTATGCACTTCGATTTTACAAGTCGTCGAAGAGTAGACGAGAGAAAGCTGTAAACTTTTTCTCTCAGAACTGCGCGAAAACTTGTATTCCGGCTCAAAACAATGGGATACATCGTTTTAGATCAAAGCTAGCGAGATTTACGAACTTTGATTTTACAAGTCGTCGAAGAGTAGACGAGAGAGCGCTGTAAACTTTTTCTCTCAGAACTGCGCGAAAGCTTGAATTCCGGCTGAAAACAACGGGATACATCGTTTTAGATCGAAACTAGCGAGATTCACGAACATCGATTTTACTAGTCGTCGAAGAGTAGACGAGAGAAGGTGTAAACTTTTTCTCTCAGAACTGCGCGAAAACGTGTATTCCGGCTCGAAACAACGGGATACATTGTTTTAGATCGAAACTAGCAAATATCACGAACATCGATTTTACAAGTCGTCGAAGAGCCGACGAGAAAAGGTGTAAATTTTTATCTCAGAACTGCGCGAAAACTTGTATTCCGGCTCAAAACAACAGAATACATCGTTTTAGATCGAAACTAGCAAAATTCACGAGCATCGATTTTACATGTCGTCGAAGAGTAGACGAGAGAAAGGTGTAAACTTTCTCTCTAAGAACTGCGCGAAAACTTGTATTCCGGCTCAAAACAACAGAATACATCGTTTTAGATCGAAACTAGCAAAATTCACGAGCATCGATTTTACATGTCGTCGAAGAATAGACGAGAGAAAGGTGTAAACATTTTCCTCTCAGAGCTGCGCGAAAACTTGCATTCCGGCTCAAAACAACGGGGTACATCGTTTAAGATCGAAACTAGCAAAATTCACGAGAATCGATTTTACAAGTCGTCGAAGAGTAGACGAGAGACAGGTGTAAACTTTATCTCTCAGAACTGCGCGAAAACTTGTATTTCGGCTCGAAACAACGGGATAATTCGTTTTAGATCGAAACTAGCGAGATTCACGAACATCGATTTTACTAGTCGAAGAGTAGACGAGAGAGAGCTGTAAGCTTTTTCTCTCAGAACTGCGCGAAAACTTGTATTCCGGCTCAAAACAAAGAGATACATCGTTTTAGATCGAAACTAGCAAAATTCACGAGCATCGATTTTACAAGTCGTCGAAGAGTAGACGAGAGATAGGTGTAAACTTTTTCTCTCAGAACTGCGCGAAAACGTGTATTCCGGCTCGAAACAACGGGATACATTGTTTTAGATCGAAACTAGCAAATATCACGAGCATCGATTTTACAAGTCGTCGAAGAGCCGACGAGAAAATGTGTAAATTTTTATCTCAGAACTGCGCGAAAACTTGTATTCCGGCTCAAAACAACGAGAAACATCGTTTTAGATCGAAACTAGCAAAATTCACGAGCATCGATTTTACAAGTCGTCGAAGAGTAGACGAGAGAAAGGTGTAAACTTTTTCTCTCAGAACTGCACGAAAACTTGTATTCCGGCTGAAAACAACGGGATACATCGTTTTAGATCGAAAGTAGCAAAATTCACGAGTGTCGAGTTTACAAGTCGTCGAAGAGTAAACGAGAGAAAGGTGTAAACTTTTTCTCTCAGAACTGCGCGAAAACTTGTATTCCGGCTCAAAACAACGGGATACATCGTTTAAGATCGGAACAAGCGAGATTCACGAACATCGATTTTACTAGTCGTCGAAGAGTAGACGAGAGAAAGGTATAAACTTTTTCTTTCAGAACTGCGCGAAAATTTGTATTCCGGCTCAAAACAACGGGATACATCGTTTTAGATTGAAACTAGCAAAATTCACGAGCATCGATTTTACTAGTCGTCGAAGAGTAGACGAGATAAAGGTGTAAACTTTTTCTCTCAGAACTGCACGAAAACTTGTATTCCGGCTGAAAACTACGGGATACATCGTTTTAGATCGAAACTAGCGAGATTTATGCACTTCGATTTTACAAGTCGTCGAAGAGTAGACGAGAGAAAGCTGTAAACTTTTTCTCTCAGAACTGCGCGAAAACTTGTATTCCGGCTCAAAACAATGGGATACAACGTTTTAGATCAAAACTAGCGAGATTTACGAACTTTGATTTTACAAGTCGTCGAAGAGTAGACGAGAGAGCGCTGTAAACTTTTTCTCTCAGAACTGCGCGAAAGCTTGAATTCCGGCTGAAAACAACGGGATACATCGTTTTAGATCGAAACTAGCGAGATTCACGAACATCGATTTTACTAGTCGTCGAAGAGTAGACGAGAGAAGGTGTAAACTTTTCTCTCAGAACTGCGCGAAAACGTGTATTCCGGCTCGAAACAACGGGATACATTGTTTTAGATCGAAACTAGCAAATATCACGAGCATCGATTTTACAAGTCGTCGAAGAGCCGACGAGAAAAGGTGTAAATTTTTATCTCAGAACTGCGCGAAAACTTGTATTCCGGCTCAAAACAACGAGAAACATCGTTTTAGATCGAAACTAGCAAAATTCACGAGCATCGATTTTACAAGTCGTCGAAGAGTAGACGAGAGAAAGGTGTAAACTTTTTCTCTGAGAAGTGCGCGAAAACTTGTACTCCGGCTCAAAACAACAGAATACATCGTTTTAGATCGAAACTAGCAAAATTCACGAGCATCGATTTTACATGTCGTCGAAGAGTAGACGAGAGAAAGGTGTAAACTTTCTCTCCAAGAACTGCGCGAAAACTTGTATTCCGGCTCAAAACAACAGAATACATCGTTTTAGATCGAAACTAGCAAAATTCACGAGCATCGATTTTACATGTCGTCGAAGAATAGACGAGAGAAAGGTGTAAACATTTTCCTCTCAGAGCTGCGCGAAAACTTGCATTTCGGCTCAAAACAACGGGGTACATCGTTTAAGATCGAAACTAGCAAAATTCACGAGAATCGATTTTACAAGTCGTCGAAGAGTAGACGAGAGACAGGTGTAAACTTTATCTCTCAGAACTGCGCGAAAACTTGTATTTCGGCTCGAAACAACGGGATAATTCGTTTTAGATCGAAACTAGCGAGATTCACGAACATCGATTTTACTAGTCGAAGAGTAGACGAGAGAAAGGTGTAAACGTTTTCTCTCAGAACTGCGCGAAAACTTGTATTCCGGCTCAAAACAACGGAATACATCGTTTTAGATCGAAAATAGCAAAATTCACGAGCATCGATTTTACAAGTCGTCGAAGAGTAGACGAGAGAAAGGTGTAAACTTTTTCTCTCAGAACTGCGCGAAAACTTGTATTTCGGCTCGAAACAACGGGATACTTCGTTTTAGATCGAAACTAGCGAGATTCACGAACATCGATTTTACTAGTCGAAGAGTAGACGAGAGAAAGGCGTAAACGTTTTCTCTCAGAACTGCGCGAAAACTTGTATTCCGGCTCAAAACAACGGGATACATCGTTTTAGATCGAAAATAGCAAAATTCACGAGCATCGATTTTACAAGTCGTCGAAGAGTAGACGAGAGAAAGGTGTAAACTTTTTCTCTCAGAACTGCACGAAAACATTGTTTTAGATCGAAACTAGCAAATATCACGAGCATCGATTTTACAAGTCGTCGAAGAGCCGACGGGAAAAGGTGTAAACTTTTTATCTCAGAACTGCGCGAAAACTTGTATTCCGGCTCAAAACAACGGGATACATCGTTTTAGATCGAAACTAGCAAAATTCACGAGCATCGATTTTACTAGTCGTCGAAGAGTAGATGAGATAAAGGTGTAAACTTTTTCTCTCAGAACTGCAAGAAAACATTGTTTTAGATCGAAACTAGCAAATATCACGAGCATCGATTTTACAAGTCGTCGAAGAGCCGACGAGAAAAGGTGTAAACTTTTTATCTCAGAACTGCGCGAAAACTTGTATTCCGGCTCAAAACAACGAGATACATCGTTTTAGATCGAAACTAGCGAGATTCACGAACATCGATTTTACAAGTCGTCGAAGTGTAGACGAGAGATAGGTGTAAACTTTTTCTCTCAGAACTGCACGAAAACTTGTATTCCGGCTTAATACAACGGGATACATCGTTTTAGATCGAAACTACCGAGATTTACGAACTTCGATTTTACAACTCGTCGAAGAGTGGACGAGAGAGAGCTGTAAGCTTTTTCTCTCAGAACTGCGCGAAAACTTGTATTCCGGCTCAAAACAACGAGATACATCGTTTTAGATCGAAACTAGCAAAATTGACGAGCATCGATTTTACAAGTCGTCGAAGAGTAGACGAGAGATAGGTGTAAACTTTTTCTCTCAGAACTGCACGAAAACTTGTATTTCGGCTGAAAATGTTTCTGTTTATGTTCTGTTAATGTTTCTGTTTCTTGCCATTTATGCTTCAATGGTTAATTATGTCGGTTTTGTATTTTTATTCCAACGATCCATATGCTTTTATCTGTTTTTGTTTGTAGTTTCTTGAATTTTTTGCCTTATTTATTTCTTTTGACTCTTGCCTGTACTGCCTCCCCCCCCCCCTATGTGATACCTTCAAATTGTGGGTCTTTAGGGGCATTTTGTATAAATAAATAACATAAAAGTGAAGCTATTGCAGTAACCGGTCTATCCTCCTTCGATAAATTATGTGCAACATTTTTCTTTAAATTTTTCTGTCATCCTTGTTCCTATGTGTTTTATCGCTTCATCCCCTTCTAGTCGAATACCTTGACCTATAACAATGAACCTTTGTTCTAGCCTAGTCTTATTACTCATTGCATTTAGATGCTTCCAGAATTTTTCAGCTGCTTTTCCATCCTTTTTATTTACTTTTGACAACCATTGGGCACCCTTTCTTCTAATTTTCTCATTAATCAAATAGGGTGCTTCCCTTCTACACTTTATGAAGGTATCCCATTTTCTGTCTGCTTCAAATTCTGGTTCCCCACTCTTCTTGGAATATCTGTGTTTCCTGGACGCTTCCTGATGTTTCTCTATCGCCCTTTTGATCTCCTCATCCCACCAACTCTTGGGTTTGCGTCTTTTCCCTTTTAGCTTTACTCGCACCTTAGCTAGCTCTAGCTCCAGTAATCAAGTTAATTTGGTATAAGTCCATTCTGTTTCACTATCCTCAAAAATTGCTTTGTCAATTTGTTTGGCTGCTGCTTCCAATTGCTTTTCTGAGTAAAAATTCCCCTCTGATTGTTCATCTCACTTCAGTCCTACTTTGGTTTCTCTTCTGAAACTCAACTTGATACGCTTGTGGTCACTACCTAGACTTCTGGAACCATGTTCATCTATGCTCATTACCCCTAATCTATTATACATCCTCTGTGGCATTAGTGCATAATCTTCATGGGGATCCATAGCACACACAATTGAGGGGACACAACACAAGCGCTCGTGTTGTGTCCCCTCAACTGTGTGGTCGTGTTGTGTCCCCTCAATTGTGTGTGCTATGGATCCTCATGTTGACTACCCACTAGCTCGAACCCTCACCCTTTGAAGTGCATAATCAATCGTCGAGTGCAGACTCCCTGTCTTCCATGTTATGAGCCCTTCAAACTTCTCTGTACTGTTGCATAAAACTAAATCATGCCTGTCACATTGAGTTGAGGGGCAGCCCCCTCACCCAGATGTTGTTTTCAATCAGAAACTGCATCTTTCTTCGGAAGTTACTCTCGCAGTGGTAAGGCGGCGAGATATGCTGGCCAAGCTTAACCTTTCCGGCCGTGGGCATGTCATTTGACACCACAGCAAAAATCATCCGCCCGCACCTCAGTAACGGACAAAAATGCTAATAATTTTTAATAGAATAGTTCCTCCAGGATCCCTGTTGCTATCGGCATCATTGTTCACGCATTTTCTTTGAGTTGTGCAGTATAAGGAAGAAGATGCTGCATCGTAGGCATGTGGTGAAAAAGCCAAGGTATAGCAGATTTGTAGATTTATGTCTCATTAACCATTCCTTCTTCCCTGCTCAGTTTTTTAAATGTTCTGCGAAACGCCTATTCATGCTCATATCCGCGTCGGGAATATTGTATAACATCCGAAACGTTATAATTAGAGAGACAGGCAGCCGCTAGCTGGAAGACAGTAGGCCACCACAACCAACATGCGCATATATCTCCTCGTCTTCGTCCCAGCTTCCAGAGTCGTTGTCACCACACCTGTAACACTTTCCACCTCCTCAGGCGAAGCCCTCTGGGGAAGTCAGGTACTGTCACGAGAATGGCATGGCTTCAACCGGGCAACGTGTGTGACTTCAGTTGTTGCGGAACAGCGACCACTAGGGGTAAGGTGCGCCGTGGAGTAGTTCAGGTCACTGAGTTGGTCCACGATGACATAAGAACCAGTGTAGTGTGCCAGCATTTTCTGGTGTAACCCGCATTTTCTTACTGGTTGCCAAACCCAGGTGAATTCGCCAGGAAGGTAGGTGATATGGCGATGGTGGCCGTTGTATCGAGCTTTTGAGCTGTCTTGGGATGCAAGAGTTTTCAGGCGGGCAAGCCTCTTCAGCCAGGCAGGGAGTCTCTACTAAGCACGGATCGCCATCAGTGAAGAAAGAGAGAACGGTGTCGAGATTCTCCGGTGATACAGAAGCGATGTAATGGTCGAAATCATCAGCATCGCATTGTGTCATAGCAAGTGGTAACCGGGAGAGGCAGTTGGCATCGACATGTCGTCGACCAGGCTTATACGAGATGATGAAGTTGTATTCTTGCAGGCAGAGGGCCCAGCGTGCAAGACGACCTGATGGATCACTGAGATTGAGCAGCCAGCATAGGGCATGAATGTCGGTTACGGCATTGAATGGCCATCCATTCAGGTAACCGCGAAGCCGCTGCATGGTAAAAATAACCGCAAGGTATTCTTGCTCGGTAATGATGTAGTTTTGTTCAGCCTTGCTTAGAGATCGACTGGCATAAGCAGCGACTTGTTCTCACGACGCCAACACCACTTCCATCAATGTAAACCTCTGTCGGAGCAGACGGGTTGAAGTTCCGGAGAATAGGATGCAGCGTTAGCAGGTATTTGAGTCGGCGAGGAGGAGGAGGAGGAAAAACATTTATTCGGAGCATAAAAACTGGGTGGGTTCAATACAAGAACCCATTGGTCGCCATCATAATCCGGCCCCTCTCAACCAGCGATTTCTGGTCGAGGAAGCTGTGACTATGAAGGGTTGCCTCCCAGCGCTCATAAGTCGGATCGGGATTGCTGTCCAAGTCTGGATTTTTTTTACATTCCCAAACCGCGTGAAGGAGTGTGCCAACTGCTCCACAGAAGGGGCAGGACGAATCGTAGGTGTCTGGGTACCATTTACTCATTAGGTAAGGATTGGGCAGAGTATTAGTTTGTAGTCGCCTGATTATGTGCTCTTCATATTTACTTGGGGTTTTGTGAGGAAGAGGATATTTCCTTCTTGTGATCTTATAGTACTCCGTAATTTCTGCGTAGCTTAGTAAGGGTGAGGGGTTGTCAACTGTGTCAGAGAGAGGCTGCGTGCCAGATGCTTGGAGGAGGAGAGCTCGAGCAGCTGTGTTGGCCGCCTCATTGCCCGTCGAGAGGTGCCCTGGCGTCCAGAAGATCTGGATGTTGGAAGGATTAGACCTTTCCAAAATTTCCCAACACGGAGCGCCAACGCGGCCTCTGAGGTAATTGCGTACCACTGCTTGTGAGTCGGGCATAACCGTTGCCTCGCTGTTCTTTGATATCGCTAGTGCGATAGCTGCTTCTTCAGCCGATGTGGTATCCACCGCTTGGATAAGGCTGCTTGCAATGATGTCCCCCCAGGGTGAAACTGCTGCAATTGCCGCGACTCCATTAACGGGTCCAGCCGCATCAACGTAGATCATGTCCTTGTTTTCATCCCAGCGCTTAGAGAGGTGTCTAGCTCTGGCTAGTCTCCGTCCTCTGTTGTATTCCTCATCCATGCGTTTTGGTATGGGGTGAGTCGTGATGTGTGATCACATCTGCATGGGCATGTCGATCTTGTCAGCGACTTCCCGGGGTGGACTGATTCTCAGCTTCTGTAATATTTTCCTGCCAGGTGTAGATGTTGAGAGCCTGACAATTTGATTTACACGGTGGGCCTCTATTAGTTCGTCGATGGTGTTATGGATCCCCAGCTGTAATAAGCGCTTAGTGGATGTGCATAAAGGGAGTCCCAGCGCCGTCTTAACTGCCTTTCGAATAATAACATCTAGTTGGTCTTTCTCCTTTTTGCTAAGCCGTAAGTGCGGGGTGGCGTATGTTAGTTTAGAGAGAATGAAAGCCTGAACTAATCTTAGGGCCTCCTTCTCTCTTAGCCCATTTCTTTTCTTGATTACCCGGCGTAGCATTCTAGAGACTTGTTCGGAATAGGCTTGGAGCTGTCTGATTGTAGTGGTGTTAGTGTTGCCGCTGGGTATGATGGCTCCCAGGATCTTGATCTCTTTCTTGATCGGAATGCTCATACCCTGGACCGTAATGGCCACAGAGGGAGTGGACAGCAAAAGCCCCGTATTCTGCTTCTTGCCACGGTCGATCAGGAGTAACTCTGATTTCTCGGGAGAGCACGTTAACCCATGCCTCGCCGCATGCTGGCACACGACATTCGCTGCTTCCTGAAGCCGGTCTTGAATTTCTCCTTCATTAACGCTGCAACACCAGATCGTAATGTCGTGGGCGTATATAGCGTGCTTAATGCCTTGGATGCGGTCTAGCTTCTCTGGTAGCCCACGCATGGCCAGGTTGAAGAGAAGCGGAGACAAGACCGCTCCCTGCGGGGTGCCCTTGGAACCTAGATTGAACGGAGAGGAGGTGCGATCACCGATACTTATTAACGTTTTTCTATTGGAGAGAAAGTCCCTCACGTAATTATATGTGCGGTCACCACAGTTGATGCTGTTAAGCCCATCCAGTATTCCCTGGTGGTTGTCATTGTCAAATGCCCCTTTTAAATCGAGCGCAAGGATGGCCTTGACCTGACATCTACCGGGTTTGTCCAGAATATCCTCTCTGATACGGAGGGGAATATCGTGTGTAAACAGCTTTTCTCAACCCGTACAGCGTGTCAGGGAGGATATCAGTCTTCCTCAGGAGTCGTTTCAGTCGGGCGTTCACGACCCTCTCGAACAGTTTACCAGACACGACGTCAGGGAGATCGGTCGTAAATGATCAATATCGCATGGCTTTTGGGGCTTGGGAATAAATCGCACTAAAGCCAATTTCCAGGAGTCTGGGATCTGGCCCTTGTTCGAGCTCTGCGTATGGAAGCATTTCACTAATTTTCTTAAGGAGATGTCATCCATATTCAAGAGCATCTTGGTGTTTATCTGGTCCGGTCCAGGAGCGGTGTTCTTACGCATGACGTCAAGCTCCGCCCTCAGTTCCTCAACCGTTACGTCTTGGTCCATCTCTTCATTGGGTGCACCGGTGTACGCAGGGAGAGGGTACGAGGATCCCAGATCGAGGAATTTCCATGCAAGTTCTGTTTCGTTGTCCCCTTTATAGCTGTGCAAGGCGTTACAGAGCGTGTCTGTTTGCTCTTTCCGGTTTGAGTTCGGCTCGATAAGGGATCTGAGGAGTCCCCATGCCTTAGCCGTGCCCATTCTACCGTTGAGCTCATCACACAGCTTGAGCCAGTTTTGGTTAGCGAGGTTATGTGCGTAGTCATCCGCTTCTTTGGTGAGTTCTGCAATCTTGGTCTTCAGCTTGCGATTTAACTTTTGCCTTTTCCACCTCCTTGTCAGAGATCTCCTGGCTTCCCACAGATGTAACAGGTGCGGGTCAACTGCCGGAGTTTCTTCCGTGGTGTTCGCTGTCGTAAAGTGCCTGGCGACGGTTTTCATCTGCAGCGCTGTCCACGCCTCAATATCTGTGATATCCGTCCGGGAGACGTGCGATTTCCTCTCTCCACTTGTCCCAGTTCACAATCTTAGCCTTGCCAATTGTTTTCCGACATTTAACTCCCTGAACAGTGCAGGAGACGATGAAGTGATCACTGCCCAGGGACTCGCCAGTGTTAGACCGGGTGGCCTGCAGGCAGTTTTTCACAAGCGTGAGATCTGGACAGGTGTCCCTGCTGACACTATTACCCACTCTGGTGGGTTGCAGGGGATCCGTTTAGATTGCGAGCCCTTCTCTGTTAGTGATCTCAAGTATCCTCCTACCTTTCGGGCTGTTAAAGTGATATCCCCATGCTTGATGGGGTGCATTGAAATCGCCGGCTATGTCGAGGGGGTACTTACCTGCCCTCTTGATAAAATTATTAAATAATGTGGCTATCTGACGACATGAGTCCCTGGGGCGACTGTACACGTTCAGTATGTGCAAACTGCGTTTTCCCCTGTGTTTGGGAAGAATGTCAATGTAAGCATGTTCGATATTTTCGATCTCAAGTATCCTCCTACCTTTCGGGCTGTTGAAGTGATATCCCCATGCTTGATGGGGCGCATTGAAATCACCGGCTATGACAAGGGGGTCCTTACCTGCCCTCTTGATAAAATTATTAAATAGCGTGGCTATCTGACGACATGAGTCCCTGGGCCGACTCATGTACACATTCAGTATGTGCAAACTGCGTTTTCCCCTGTGTTTGGGAAGAATGTCAATGTAAGCATGTTCGATATTTTCGGCTAGCGGTTCTTGCAGCATTGCGGTAAACTCCTTGAACAAGTATTCCTAGGCTATGCTCGTCTTGGAAAGGTTTGTACCCCCTCATGCTGATGACCGTATTTGCTTCTTGAAGTACTATTACAGCAGGTGGCGTCTCCGACGTGTCAATGAAAAATTGAAGGCTTGCTTTTTTTCTTTTTAAATCCCCGACAATTCCATTGCCAAATTATTGTTTCATGTCCCCTATGTGCCATGGTCCTTATTCATCCTCTTCTGGAAGTGGGTGCCTGTCGGCATATTTGGATTTCCTATTTCGGAAGTTGCACTCGTTGAGTTTAGATTTGAATTCGTCTCGGACTGTGGCAATGGCAGAGTTTATGTATTTCCTAGTGTTGGCGGACTCGTTTGTGAACTCGTTTTTGACCATCTGAATAACTTGTAGGAACTTTTTATCCTGCTCCTTTCTGTCAGCCCTCAGCTCTGCAATGATGCGCTCATAAACTGTGAGTTTGGCCGGGCTTCGGGTGTTTTTTTGGGAGTTATTTGTGACTGCAGCCTGACCAATTTAAGTTCAGCTCGCAACGCCTCGTTCTGTTTTTTTTAGCTGAATAATTTCTGCTTTCAGGTCATTAAACTCCTTAGATATCGTGTTTCCGGGGAGGGATGGAGGCAACCCAGCATAGCCCGCCTTTACGATGTGTCTTGAGTCTTCTTGCTTCTCGGATGACAGTCCGCGTTCTCGGGTGCGTGGCGTCTCCTATGCCGGTGGATCCGCCTTAGGTGCAAAGGAGGTCGACCTTGTGGTCCCCTGCTGTTTATGATGTCTTGACTCTTCCGTTCCGGATCGGCCTGACGAGTTGCGACGTTGACTAGACTTTTATCTTGACCTGAACCTGGACGTAGAATTGGAGGCCGCTTTTTCTGGATTCCTTCTTCTCGAACTGCTCATTTCGGCTGGTGCGTACAGCTGCCGCGTAGCTCTTGCTGGTGCCACTGGTTGTCGGTTTCTCTTCCTGATCACCGCAATGTTGATGTTTCCTAGGCTTATTGATGTTATCCAGAAATTTTGCTTTGCATTCCCTTGAGTAGGTGTGGTGATTCCCCTGGCATGCCGCACAAGTTGGGGTGCAATCGTGAGCTTCCCCGGGATTCAGCTTGCCGCACGAGTCACATTTTGATTCAGCTGGGCTGGGGCAGACGTCCTGTCTATGTCCTTCCCTGCCGCACAGTACGCAAAACGGTCTAGTTTTTCTATAAAGAAAACATTTGCGCTCGATCCACCCGTACGTAACAAAGAAAGGGACTTTGTATCCACTGAACAGTATCACCGCCGAGTTGGATCTGCCAAGCTTTCGGACGCCTAATATTTTGTGGGTTTCCGAGGAAAATTCTTTCTCTAGGTCTCTGTCTGATGCGTTGGGGTCAATCCCGTGCACCATCCCTTTGCATGAGTCTTGCGGTTTTTTCACGCAGGCATTGAGGTGGTACTTTTTCTCGTCTAGGTTGATGTGATCGATCTTCGCAAGTACTGTGGCATCTTCGACATGGGAAGTTGCCGCGATGATGATGTTTTGCTCTTCAATAACTCTGATGTAAGGTTTGGCGTCTTGCCACGTAACGCGTTTTCGAACGCGACGTTAAGTTGGTGTACACTCCCACCCCACATTTTTAGGTCCAAACGGTCTTTCGACTTGATAATCACTTTAAATTCATACTTGTCGAGGTCAGGCAGTCTCGGGGGCCTTTTGCGGCTTGTGGGATCTGCTGCTGGTTACTTCGGGTCATCTTCGTATGCCTTCGGAGCCGAGTGCCCTTGTGCACGCTGTCCTGCCCTGAGGTATATCGTCTTCCATCCAGGTTCTGGCTGTGAATTATCAAAGTTCGCCTCGCCTTGTTTGCTGCTGCTCGGAACACTTCCGAATCCTCCAGACTCGGGGTCGTAGCCATGGGTGTGGTCCACATCCATCGTCGAAGGGGTAGCGGAGAGCTGCTCGCTGGTCAGTCCAAACGCGGCAACGGACGCCGGGCCCGGTGCCGAAGTGCTTGCGAAGCTTAGCGATCCCACGTTTTGGCTTGGGCTTTGAAGTCCCGCATAATGCCAAGAAAGTCACTTCTTGGGATCAAAGCGTATCCTCGAGTAGTTCTCGACGTTATACGTCTGATCCGGACAAAAATGTGGAACTGCGAATGGATCTTGCGCGCACAGGACGAGAAATCCACGGAGCGCAGACAAGCTGCGTCCGCTCAATCCTGTCTCCAGCGTTCAATCCCTTGAGTCGGCGAAATGATGAGTCGCACTCTGATGTCCACTCCTCAACATCATCATCAGCCTGACTACACCCACTGCAGGGCAAAGGCCTCTCCCATGTGTCTCCAATTAACCCTGTCCTTTGCTAGCTGTGCTCACCCTATGCCTGTAAACTTCTTAATCTCGTCACCCACTCTGCCCGCTTCCGTTCTCTTAACATGAGGATTCATAGCGCACAGAATACACAGGACACAACACAAGCGCTTACTTCCACTGAATGGTCTTTATTTGGCGCTGACAGCCTTATAAAGGTCAAGTATTGCGCAGGTACAAACAACTAACAATGATTATCTTGTCAAGGTCATGATGTGTCAAGGAAAGACGAAAACCAAAACAATAAAAACATTTAAAAATATAAAAATAAAAAAACAAAGAACCTACCAAACAGTGCACAAGTTTCACACTTTCGCCCTCTGCCTTGCACCTAAGAAAGCTAAGTCTTTCATTGATAAAAACACCGAAGGATCACTGATACAATTTCCCAGTCCCTCATTTTTCCATCTCTGCCGCTTCAATTATTTCCCTCGTTTTTTGATTGCTATTTTTTCCTAATACCGACACTCCTTGAAGTTAGGCGTGCACTTGTGACTACGGCAGTGACGGGCCAGATTACCTGGTCCCTGATCTCTAACACTTCTGTGGTGCTCGCTGAGTCGCTTGTTCAGGCACCGGCCTGTCTGCCCGATATACAACTTGCCACATGAAAGTGGCAACCTGTATATAACTTGTGTATATAACTGTATATAACCTGTATATAACTGTATGTAACTTGTGCCGATAGCGTCTCCTGAGATAGCCTGTCAAACAATCCTACCACCTTCTACGATGCACTCCGTAATGATAGCAGTGAGATTATCATTCATTGTTCGAACAATAAGATCGTCTTCCTCATTTTAAGCCGAATTCCTGATGTGCAGTGTAATTTTGAATACCTCTACCTTCCCTCTTACCGCTAACTCGTTAATGGGCTTCCGCTTCACTAGTTTCTTCCGTTCCCTCATCAAATCTAGGCTAAATCGAGACCTTACCATTCTGTGGTCGCTACACCACGCCTTTACGACGACCTCCACATCCTGCAGAATGCCAGGGTGAGTGCACAGAATGAGGTCTATTTCATTTTTAGTCTCACCATTGGGGCTCTACCAGGTCCACTTCCTGTTCTCTCATTTTCGGAAGAAGGTATTCATGATTCGTATATTATTTCCTATCTGCGAACTCTACTAATAACTCTCCCCTGCTATTCCCATAATCGCATCCTGCCTGGGTGCCAGCCTGCTTCTTGCCCACCTTCGCATTGAAGTCGCCCATCAGTACAGTCTACTGTGATTTTACTTTGTTCATTGCCGATTCCATGTCTTCATAGAAACTTTCAACGGTATGGTCATCATGGCCGGCTGTAGGTGCGTAGGCCTGCACCACCTTCAGCTTGTATATCCTATTGAGCCTATACGATAGCTGCTACCCTCTCGTTAATACTACAGAACTCTGCTACATTGCCAGTTATGTCCCGATTAACGAGGAATTCCACACCTAGTTTTCGTCTTTCCGCTAATCCGCGATAGCACGGTACGTGCCCGTCAGTATGTGCCGTAATCTATCCCTCATAAAGTAACAAAAGCTTTTGTTCAGTTCTCAACGCTGGAAACTAAGAACTTTTTCCGTTCAGTTCTTTTTTGTGAATTGCAGTAACAAAAGTGGTCCCTTCTGCATTTGCCTTGTACAGTAACACAGAAGCCTCACTTTCGCATGGACTTTACAGATTTATAAATGAAAAATGCATCCGTAACTTTTAATGCGATGTTATTCGTGCTTCTGCGTTGAGTGTTTGACTCTGAAACTTGTGGCTCACAAGTGTATTCTGAAAAACTTGGGGGCCTTCTTTACCACATTCTTAGAGAAGAAAATGTGATAGCATTAAGGTTGCCTGCTCTGATGTCTACATCGAGTGCCTGATGTTCTTGCGATTTTCCTGCAAAAATTGTGGTTGGAACCGGTTCCATTGCCATTATGTGGTATGCATGAGTCATCTTCTAGGATGTTCCAGTACCTTCCATTGGATTATCGTATGGGATTATACTCATCCAAAACATTAATACATCTTAATCTACCCACTACTCCACCTTAACCCATTTTCTAGCGTGGGCCTACTTCCAGAATTTTTCGCGGCCCTCAGATTTTCGAATCTGGTGCTACCCTATGATTGGTCTGCTGGTGGTGACATGGTGTTGACGATGTCACGACCATCTCAGTCGCATTCATAAATCGCGGGAATTCCTCATTCCACTAGTGGCACAGTGGTGTGGAGCGGCTAATCAATGCTTCACCACTGACCTGGCAGGTGTCTGTTGCAAGCACTGCCAGCGGTGGGGCTTGCGAGGCCGAGGATGCTCTTCCCGAGCTTCCGCAAGGCTCATACACAGCGCCACAGTAGGCAGTTGCATTGAATTTGTCAATGGCAGTTTGTTCGCGATCCTATGGGCAGGTTGTGATGACGTCACAAGGTCCTCCGACCTTCCTTGACCTTTGAGACGACAACCTAAATGATGTCGCATTGACAGTGTGGCAGCAAAATGCGCACAGTAATTGTTTGATATGGTGGATGCATGCTCGCTCCCTGAACCACTGCATGGTGCTGCAGCCTGTTTGTCTCACATAGGACTGTCCACAAGACACGGCATTTTATAGATAACCCTGCAATACACATGACATTGTTATGCTCTGCAATTGGTGTCACATTTGTTTTGCAGGGATTTCGAGGAGGTGAAGAGGTACAGCACAGAGCTTAAGACAAACCTGACCAACTTTCTGCGGTCACGAGCTGTGAGTAACGCACTGACCATGTGGTCTTATTATTTCTCTCATAACCTTCTGTTTGTTCTTGTGTGCCATGGACTCTTTACTCAGTCTATGTTCAGCAAATGAAACGACAGTGGAATATTCGGCTAATTGCTACCATTGTTAAGTGTGTAAATAGTGGTTCACCAGCCACCCTATTATGAGGAAGCAAGGATGCCACCCATCTGCGATACTGTGCAGCAGGCTAAGGATTTCGAGGCAGAATATAGATGAGAAAATTTTGCTGAAATGGAAGCCCCCGCACTGTCTGCCAAATGAGGGACATGGGCTTTCGAGGATTAAGAGATTGACAGAAGGACTTCCAGCGCTCTTGCGATGCTTCAACAGCAAAGACTGCCTTTCTATGCGTTGGCTCTACACCAAAACTGTCACCAGATTGAAGTTGCAGCTGACTTCTGTAGGACAATCGCGGGTGCAGTGACTACCTCGGGTCCCAAGCGTGTTCCTCCTGCATCACGGGATTCAGCAATGGATGTTGTCTTTACTCGTGAGGAACTTGATGCTGCCCTTACAGAAAGTAAGCATTCGTCTGCACCAGGTCCAGACGGAATTACATATGCTGCGCTGTGCCACCTTGGCCACAACGCGCGTAGAGAGCTACTCAGCCTTTGCAACCACTCGTGGCTAGACGGAGTTATCCCTCCCCAGTGGAAATCCAGTCGCTTGAAACCATTACTAAACCAGGGAAATCCCCGCTCAACCTGTCATCATACAGGACAATAGCTTTGGCCAGTTCTGTGGGAAAAGTCATGGAAAGAATACTTCTGGTGCGTCTGGAGTGGTATCTTGAGCGCAATAACGTATCCTAAAGCCATGGCGGGTTTCAGACGGTGTCGCTCCTCTAAAGACAACGTCATAAATCTTGTGTCCACAGTACAGCAACAGAAATGCCAGAAGCGCGTGTGTGCGGCACTTTTTCTTGATGTCAAAGATGCATACGATAACGTGACACATGAGGCCATCCTTGATGCACTAGAGGCTGTTGGAATCGGTGGACGGATGTATAGGTGGATTCAAAGCTATCGGACCAAAAGGACATTCTTTATTATGTGTGAAGATGGCTCCACACCCGTGCATTACACCTACTGGGGCGTGCCCCAGGGCGGAGTGCTCAGTCCTACTTTAATCTAACATAAGACTCCCGGAGTACCTACCTAATACCGTCTATATCTCTATGTATGCCGACGACATCTGCATCTGGGCCTCCTCTGTGACGCGTCTCCAGGTGCAAGCAAGACTTCAGAGGGCAGCAACCATAACTTCCTCCTATCTCCGAGAGCAAGGTCTGAGCATGTCAGCCGAGAAGTGTGCTATAGTGGCATTTACGCGCAAAAGTATGACTCGTTATCCGCTAACTATTGATGGCCATGCTATTGCCTATGGTGCTTCTCATCGTTTTTTAGGAATTGTTATAGACCGGAATTTATCATGGAGCCCGCATTGCAGCTTTGTAAAGAAAAAGCTAATCTCTATCACACACCTGGGTCTCCCTCGCAGCACATCAACAGTTGCTACCATTGCAATCGCCCAGGACTACCTACTCTTGACGTATTTAACCCTTGACACCCTGCAGATCCACATACGGCATCTAACAAAGATTCCCCAGCACCACCTTGTGTCAGTGGCAGATCAAAGACCACATGCAGCGTTTTCAAAGGTTATAGCAACCCAGCAGTCGTCCATCCCATCACAGTTCACCCCGGCAGCACGGCCTTCCTCTGCGCTGTGGTGTCGGCGGGAGCCATGCGTACGCCTTACAATTCCGGGCATAGCGAAAAAATCGAACTTATCGGCACCGGCCATTAAACAGATGACACTCTACCTACTCCATGCCGCATATAGTGACCACACTCATGTGTATACAGATGCTTCAGTCTCAAGTACAAGTTCAACCTACGCCATGGTCATTCCTGCAAGACGGACCAGTATTATCCAGCAAACTTCGCATCGGACAACGTCCACCGGGTCAGAATTGGCCGCTCTTCGTGCGGCTGTGCAGTACATCGGTGCACAAACACCCCAGAAATGGGCTGTGTTCTGCGACTCGAAAGCAGCCCTACAATGTCTTAATTCTGCTTTACGCCATGGCGATTATGATCAACTCGTAGCTGAATTCAGACATCTTCAACACCAGGCGCAGGATAAGGATCATGACGTCGTCTTCCAGTGGATACCGGGACACTGTGGCTTTGTCGGAAAAGACGCAGCTGACTCTGCAGCTCGATCAGCTCACGGCAGTGCCAACATTGTCCACATACCTTTGACAAGAGCCGACACAACAAGACATCTGCGAATGCTTGGCCGAAAAGAGATTTTAGCATCATGGTCTTTTCCTGGAAACTCCACATGCAGTCTGCACCGCCTAGACCCCTTACTTCAACTCGGTCCTTCGTCCGGCCTCTCCCACTGCGATGCTACACTGTTATGTCGCCTGTGGCTGGGGGTAGCGTTTACAAATGCCTACTCCCTCTTAATCGCAATGGCGGACCCTCCTGCGTGTGAGATCTGTGGGTGCGACGAGAATTTAGAACACCTTCTTTGTAACTGCCCTCGGTTTCAGCGTGAGCGTGCACTCCTGGCTGCAACACTCCACCGTTTAGATCCTCGGCCCCTTACTGAAGCCAAGATTCTGGGTCCTTGAAGTAAGCCTTCATCGCAGAGGACAGCTTTGAAGGCACTTTTCAAGTTCTTAAAAGACACAGGACTGAGTGCAAGGTTGTGAACTATCAGTGTGTGCCTATGTACCCTGCAAGTAACGGCCAACGGACATATGAAAAATTGATCATCTCCCTTTGTTCTCTCCCCTTTCTATCTCTCCCTCTGTTCCCTATCCCACGTGTAGGGTAGCATACCAGGCGTGTAGGGCAGCATACCGGGCACTGCTTATTTAACCTCCCTGCCTTTCCGTTCGTCTTTCTCTCTCTCGCTCTCTCTCGCAGAAATGGTAACTACAGCCCAGCACTGCAAACAAGACAAAGAAAATTTGATTTCTCAGTTTGAAAACAGAGCGTCACCGCTGTTGCTATGCTTGAATTCAATGCATCAGCAGTCTTCGCTGCCACGCCTTCATATGGAAACAACTTTTCTGCCATCAAAGGACACTGGTCATCATTATTGCCATCAACCAAATAAAACGCACTGAAGGACAACGCCTTCTCTTAGTGGCGTAGCGGAGACTCCAGCAGACATTTAGTGCACATCCATCTTTTACACACCGAACAAGCACAATGTCAACAAACCATTTTTTTTTTATCTTAAGGCTTAAAAGGATATTTCTATTCTCTTAAATGCTGCAGACTCACTTTCTTAAGACGGATTTCCGTCGAACTCTTGACTTAATGTCACTGTTGCTCCTGTGGTTGGGCACTGTATTTCTCTTACATGCTTCCATCCTCTCAAGGCATAGATTATGTAACAGGCCGGTCTATCAGTGCGGCAAATCTCATAGACAAAGTATAAATTGAAAAGGTTCCAAAATACTTCCATGTTGGACACCTGTTTTCACCAGTTTTACTGTTGAATGCTTTCCTTCAGTCGCTGCAAACTGAGAATGGTATTGCAAATAGGATGTAATTAATTTGTGTGCTTTATCTCTAATGCCGTAATAATGAAGTTTTTGAAAGAGAATTTTATGACTTATGAGGTTAGGTGCTTTCAAAACATACAGAAAAAGAACCTTAGTACCGCATTTCCACTTTTAAAATTTTCTTTAACGAATTTCTTTCAAGCCAGGAGTGGGAGCTCTGTCGACTTGTTCTGCGAAAACCATACTGGGCTTAACTTATCAGGTTGAAACGCTTGGTATAAGGACAGGCGTTTTAGAAGTATTCTCTCCAGGCCTTTGGAAAGCACGGGTAAAACTGATATAGGATGGTGGTTGGACATGTCTTTTCTATTACCTTTTTTGAATACAGCAGTTACTCTTAACCATCTGCATACTCTGGGGGAGAATTCCCATCAACAAGCACATGTTGAAAATGCAGGTAAGGTAAGGTGCTAACGTATAAGTGACATATTCTACATGTTTTATTAAATATATCCCGCTTTACGGGCTCTGCTGTTGCTAATGGTCAATAATGTGGCTACAACTTCACTACCCAAAACTAACTCTAAAATATTGTTTGGTCATTTGAGTTATTCGTACCAGATGTTTAAGGGAAGCCTGCCACTAATTTTTAAAAATTAATGTAAGGCTATATCTTGCCGATACTTACCTATGGGGCAGAAACATGGAGGCTAACGAAAACGGTTCAGCTTAAGTCAGAGACAACACAGCGAGCTATGGAAAGAAAAATGATAGGCGTAATGTTAAGAGACCAGAAGCGGGCAGAGTAAGTGAGAGAATGAACGCGGTTTAATGGCCTAGTCGAAATCAAGAGGAAGAAATAGAAATAGGCTTGAGCAGGGCACGTAATGCAAAGACAGGATAACCACTGGTCCTCAAGGGTGACGGAGTGGATTCCAAGAGAAGGCAAGCGTAGGAGGGAGGGGGGGGGGGGCAGAAGGTTAAGTTGGCGGATGAGATCAAGAAGTTTGCGGGGATACAGTGGGCACAGCTGGCAAATTACCGGGTTAGTTGGAGAGACATGGGAGAGGCCTTTGCCCTGCAATGGGCATAGTCAGGCTGATGATGATGATGCATCTCTGTTGGCGTCATGGCCCTGGATGCAAAAGCGACAGCACGTCTCTCTCCTGAAGGCTCACCTTGAAGGCGAAGGGCACCCAGACTGAAAGAGCTCGCACTGCATAGACTGGAGTAGGGCACAACGGAGACTACTTCACTAAACAGCACCCTGAAGTAAGTAGGTTCTTCAGCCGCTCGAAGGCTGCTACCTGTTCGGGTCTCGCGATCCAGACGTTATTGGCCAGAACTGATTGAAGGGGTTTGGTGACTTCATACATATGCGGTACAAGACAGACAACATGATGGACCATTCCCAGTAATCTATGCTCTCCCGCCACGTCCTTAGTGATTCCATTGCTTGGGCCTCACTTATGTTGCCTGAGCCTGTCTTCATTCTGTCAGCAGACACCCTGACACCAAGAAAGTTTTCCTCTGGTACCCCAAACACACATTTTTCTTTGTTCAAGGTGATGACAGCATTTGACAATTGGGACAGGACTTCTTTCAATCGCACATCGTTTTCTTGCAAGTGCTTCCAAAGACATGGATGTCATCTGTCATGCTGGCACATCCTTCTTGCCCTTCCAGAATGTGAGCCATCTGTTTCTGGAAATATTCTGGTGCTGACGTGAGACCATAGGGAAGCGACAGAAGCAGTATAGGCCGAAAAAAAGTTATGAACTTAGTCAGCTCCTGACAGGACCCAGCAAACTTCACTTTGTGTAATCCTGATGTGTCCAGTTTTGAAAACATCCTTGCATCTCCGAGGAGTCCTAATACCTGATCCACCTTTCGAAGTACATGACACTCTCGGAGGACGAACTGGTTGAGCTTAGTAAGGTCAACACAGAGACGGTAGCCTTGGAAGTGATGACTATTCCTGCACACCATGACATCGGGTTGTGAACTCAACAAATGATGCCTTGTTGCTCAAGTTTGTCTATCTCCTTCGGCACTAAGAGTAATTGTAAAACGCAATGAGTCACTCTCAGCAGAAATCCCGGCTGCAGCCTGGTGGTGTACTCATCTGGCAGTGTACCGTATGCAAGTGACAGCTCCAGAATGCAGCTGCACTGCTCTCCATAGGAATGCCACCTGTGTTTCAGGGCATGTTAGCAGTGAGCAACCGCGTTGTCTTCTTCTGCTCATGTTAATACTGCCTCTCAGAGGAGAGCCAACAATGTTACCTGTGGTGTTATAGAATGCAGCTTTTGGGTGCCTGTTCCTGGCTTTCCATGTCTTAGGCGTCGGAGTTGTCAGCGTAATCATTGGCGTAGTCGGCGTAACAGATTGCCCAAGTAGCAGAGTGAAACGCCACCTGGAAGGGGCCAGAGGCTGGCTGGCAGCGTCACCTGCCACCTTGCAGCCATGAAGAGCTGCACTCAAATTTCGCATTGCCACCTATCGCAATCGGCTGTCAGTTTTTCTCTGCCTTACTGGCTGGCAACCTGTCATTGTGTTGCATGCATCCCTTCCTGCAGCAGTGTTCAGTTTCAGACTGCACGTTTGGTGCAGTGCAGCTGAAGCTGTGGGTATAAATGCTTGGAGGTCCTTCATTCCATATTAATGTGCAAGCTGCATTGTCTCCATGTGTTATCGTGAATTTCACAAACAGAAATGGTGCTGCAGAGGCAGTCTAGATATGAAACTACCTTTTGCTGCACATTTTTCCGTGCCACAGCACGCAGCGGCTGAAGCAGGGTACAATTTCCAGAGACTAGCAAAATGGAGGCACCACTATTTCAATCTCTGCCATTGGCATCGTTGGAGCCTTTATACAAATTGGCCGCTGCAAGTTCGGCTTTATTGTGTTGGATTGGTTGTTCCTTTGTCCTCGTCCATCTTCTCAGTGGGGGGGGCGTCTTTGAGATCCCGGAAAATTGCAAAAAAAAATTATTTTTATGTGTTGCATCCACTTTCATGCTTCGTTTTTTAAGCACTATTCCGATGGGTAAACCCCGAGCAAGATCTTGCCATGTTTGTATGCCTGCAACGTTTGTGGGTTTGTGTCAAGTGGAATAAAGAAATAAAAATAAATCAAACAAATATCTGACTGGGATTGGAACCCGCTACGGTGCGAACAGGTGAGCATCATTGGCCACTGCGTGAGAGCTCTAGGCTATCAATGCAGCCAAACACGCCTCGTGTTAAACTACAACGCACACTCGTGCTGTGCATTGCCGTCACCTTCTTCATAACTAATACTACTATCAAACTAATATTAACGCTTTGAGCTGTCTGGTGGTAGTGACAGAGATGTGCGCTGCATGGATTGCCGTGGACTATGTTGCGGCAGAAACGCGCTGGAGCAATACGCAGTTGCGTTGACAACGTTGCTGCAGAAATGCAGTACTGGAGCATAGGCCAACGGCTTACAATGGGTAAATTGGCTTTGATGGTGAAAAAGTTTGAGACACATATAACAGGCTCCCTGGGTCAATGGACACCTCAACAGCGCTTTAAGGTACCTGGTAGGTGGCATCCACCTGCAAAAAAATATGCTTTCGCACAATATGCTAAGCCGCGAGCCATATTTACTCGCATAATTTGCGCTCTTTTCCCTTTTCATTAAGGCTTCAAAAAGGAGGTGCGCAAATTACTGAAAAATTTAGCACATAAACGCTACAATGGTCATAATGCACAATATATACTGTTGTCGCGAATTGGTAGCGCGTCCCCAACTTTCCGAAGGGGAACGCTATCCCATGCAGATTCGAACAAAGATCAAACGAAACAAAGAGAGGATACAAAACAAAAACGAAAAACACACACTCAGCACGCAAACAACACTACAGAAATAAAGGAAATTCACCAGGTACCGAGTGTCCCAGGTGAATAGGAAACAAAAATGAAAAACACTCAACACACAACACTACAGAAATAAAGGAAAGTTCACCATGTACTGAGCATCCCAGGTGAAGCGGGAATGCCTTGCAGACAGGAAGGAACCTTGCAGACAGGAAGGAACGCGGGTGGATGTAGTGCAATGCGTCGCTGGCGCTGCATGGAAGAAAGTGGAGCAAGGGAGCCAGGTGGTGGTATGAGCGGAGAAGAACATGGTGAGACGCCGGTGGTCTCCGTCAAGAGCCCGAAGAGCTTGGCAGCAGCAGGAGAACCGTAACCAGATCCCGTCCGAAACGCCAGAGGCTTAAAGCAGGCTATCCAAGGGTACCTTTAAGCAGTATGGACCCTCAATCCATTGGCTGCCGCCTCCAATCTTGGAAGGGACACAGGAGGCTTACGTTGGTGATCTAAGGGAGGTCACGGCAGCACAGACCCAACGTCTGACGGCTGCCACCTCCACGCTTGAATGACATGATCTCCGCTGCGCTGTCTCCCTTCACACCTCGGTTCTCTGACACGTCAGCTTTCCACTCCTCGTGCTCGCCATGCTCTCTGTCGCCATCGCCTTTACACACACCATTCGCACGTGAACAAGTGCAACGCTGGGCAGGCACGCACAGCGCTCCGCTGTCCGACGCACCGCGTTCACAAACCCTCCGAAGATTTGTTGTGCACCTCACTTATGCCCCCCCTTCGAAAAGTTTTTCAGATAGAAAAAAGTGTCATTGGTGCACAAACACTTATGTTCATGTGGTAAACAGGCAAGTTAGACGCCATTGAAGTCACCAAAGGCACTTTACACAGTGATACATGGAGGCACATAGTGACGCACACAGAGAGAATATGTCAAACCTTATACATGTGACAAAATGCAAAATAAAAACAGTACAAAATACCAGACAAGCTTTTAACATGTCTGTACCATGAACATGAATATGTACACACTGAACAACACATAACCGCAAAACGAAAGGAGAACAACAACCTACATACACTACCAGGCTACATTTGCACAGATAACAATTGCAAACACCGGATAGTAGCACTGTACATTGGGTATCAGCCTCCGGCAATATATAAACCACTCATGCAATCAGCACCTACGTTTTCTGATCCTGTCAACTTTTTCGATTACAACGAAAGATGACGCTTGCACAGTCTCTTCGGACACACGCTCTTTGTATCGCTTAAGCATATTGATGTGGAAGAGCTTCTTCGTATGGCCCAAGTCAATCCAATAATCCACGTCACTCTTTTTGCCAGAAACCACGAATGGACCTTTCCATTGCATTAGCAGTTTATTGTGGCTGCTGGGCTAAAGAATGAGGGCACGATCTCCAGCACTTAAATGCCGCTTCTTGCTCTTCCTGTCATAACATTTCTTGTGAGACTGTTGAGCACGCACCAAATTTTGATGTGCCGCGCTCACAGTTTGCTCAAGACATTCTCTTAGATCGAGAACGTAACCATATGTCGTCTTCATGTCTTCTCTGAGCTCTTCCCTTGTCCAGAGCTATCTGAGGATGGTGAGCAGTCCTCGCACATGTCGTTCAAATATCAACTCAAGCGGAGAAAACCCCAGACTCGCCTGCGGCACCTCTCTGTATGCGAACAGAAGCGGAGCGATATAATGATCCCATGTTTTGGGCTGCTCCTGACTGAGCTTCCGCAGCATCTGCTTGAGTGTGCTGTTAAATTTCTCCACCATCTCATTGCACATTGGATGGTAAGGGGTTGTGCTGAAATGTTTCACCACCAAGATATCATTGAGCTCTCTCATCATTTCGGATGTGAAACAGAAGACCTGGTCACAAAGGATCTCTCTCGGAACACCAATTCGTGAAAACATCTCCACCAAACCTTCTGCCACGGTTGCCGAGTCTGTCTTTGGCAGAGCCACGGCTTCGGGATACCACGTGGCAAAATCGACAAGAGCAAGAGTATATCTATTCCTTTTCACCGATGTGGGCGATAGCGGACCGACAATATAGACAGCGACCTGATCAAATGGAGTTTCGATAAGAGGCATGCGTCCCAACAGAGCTTTCCCTACTTTGCCTTTCGGGCACGTCCTTTGACAGGTGTCGCACGACCTGACATACCGCTTAATCTCCTCCTGCACTCCCGGCCAGTAGAATTCTTCCAGAACTTGATCTGTAGTCTTCTTAAAGGGACTATGCAATAAATTAATTGAGATTACGTAAAGTAGACGAGAGATAGGCATTTCATCACTCGTCACCCCAACGCAAGAATTTTTAAGCTAGCATCAATAACAGCGAAGATATAGACGATTAAAAATTACACTCCTCCTCTCCCTCCTGAACTCGCACACGTGGGGCACCAGACAAAAATAAAGAAAATAGCTCTGGGACTGGGCCCCGCCCATAAATATGTCATCCGCTGACGTTCCTTTTGCAACTTCCGGTTGTCGCTCCTAGCTCCTCAGCAGCAGTCAGCGGCGTGATTGTGGCGCGCGTCGGGTTTCTTTGCTTGTCGTCTGTTGTAGTTAGCAGTAATGGACCCGGACCTCGAGGCACGACTGCTCGCTCTTACGGCCGCGATGGGCATCGAGCCCTATGCGTTCACGCCGTACTGGCTGAACGACAGTAGCGACTCGACTCGGCGAGCACTGCGAGTGGCTCCGGAACTCCCGACGGAAGGAGGCGGCAGAGGAAAATTGAAAACCATATGCGCGAAGGCAATGCCCTGGCTCACGCTTACTTGAGAGGGTCGCGCGGCGGCACGAGCAGACGATTTTCACGACTACCGGAAGTGTGCCCGTGACGTCGTGGCTACCGTGGCTCTAGCGAATGACAGCCTGGTGACGTCATAGGTAGAGTGACGTCTTTTTTCACGATTCTAGTTTAAAAATCGGTCACTACGAGCACACCAATCGGCCCGCGAATTTTAAAAAACACGGTTTTTAAAAATTCATAATAAATTGCCGGCTCAGTTCCGAAGACTCATACTTGGTGTGAATGCTTCTTAGCATCATTTCTAAGCATTGAAAACATTTACAAGCGACCTTTTATTCGTTGCATAGTCCCTTTAATGCCCTGATGCTCGCCAACGGGCTGTCGTGGGCAGGCCTTAACACCTGTGATCGGCAAGACTTGGGAAGTGCTACCTGTCGAACCTCTCTGCCAGAGGCGAGATGATAGAAGCGGTACAGCAAACCCTTTTCAGCAGTAAAACGAGCTTTTGGGCAAGTTGGTTACTTTGCTTCCACATAACTGCAGCGTAAAAAATTACGAGCACAAAAAAGGGGTCGTATGTGTGTCGTATGTGTTTCTCCCCTTTTTTGTGCTCGTAATTTTTTACGCTGCAGTTACCTTTTCAGCAGGTTACGAGTGCAAAGTGCCGTATTTGCCATGGAACACCTTCCCTACTTTCACCCAGCACGCCTTCAATGACTCATCGTCTCTTTGCTCTGCTTCTAACACTTCCTTGGTGAACCTCATGGGACAGACGCTTAAAGCAGCTTTTTCCCTCCTTCGTCCGGAAACTTCCTTTCCTGCCAACACCACTTTTGGGCCCTCGCCCTCATCATTTTCACTGGTGACCGCGTCATTGACTATGTCAGGACATAATTTAGCAACGCCCTCTGATTTCTTCCAATAATATCTGGATTTGACGGCTCACTGGCCTCTGGTATATTTGCAATTATGACATCGAACAATGGTGTCTCCATGCACTTTACCAGGGCTATGCCAGTGAAATAAGGGAAAGCGATATAGACTTCTGCCTCGGGAACTTCCAGACTACTGCCATCAACAAGGAACACCATAGGTCTCGAGCCGGTGAGAGCTGAGTCACGAACTAGGGCTCTCCGCACCACCACTGTATTGCTCCCCGTGTACCGTAAAACACGTACGGGTAGGCCTCAGAGCTCGCCCTCTAGTACAGGCATGTGTTGGGCGTATGCAGGCTTTTTCCGGACCAGTCCAACCACCACCTTATCCTCAGCTGGTTCAAGCCTACCTGCTGTTGTGGACGCAGTTTCAGGCGCAACACTCTCTGGCTGAACACAACAGGACGATTGCTTTTGGTTTTCGTGCTTCCTTGAGCAGGAACTTTCATCATGCCCTGTTTTTCGACAGTAAACACTATAAAGCTGTTTTAGCTTAGAGCGACAGTCGGCAGCCTTATGTCCAGGTCGATTACAAATGAGGCACCTTCCTGACTGTCTACTCGATGGCACATCCTTCTCTCATGGAATGTCCACCTCGAACGATTCTTTGAACGAAGACAAGTTTCTTTGCCGCTCAGCCTCCAGAAAGTTGTCTGCCGCCTCAGCCATTTTGTCCAGCGTCTTGCACTCTCTTTCTAGAAAAAAAATCGCCAGACGACTATGACAGTTCCTCATGAACTGTTCGGCCACCACCAAGTCACGTAAATCATTGTACGTTGTGGCCATTCCCGACATCTCGACCCATCGATCACAAAGACTAAGCAAGCGTGGTGTTTATTGCTTGCCTGTTTCTTTATCAAGTGGCTTACTTTCACGAAACCTTTCGCGATAACCTTCTGCTGTAAACCGAAAATGTTGGAGCAGTGCTAGTTTTGCCTTATCATAATCTATTGAATCTGTGGGAGACAATCGACCAAACACTTGGAGACCCTCCCCAGTCAAAGACCCACTCAGTGCTGTAGCCCATTTTTTCTTGGGCCAGCTGTGCTCTTCTGCGATATGCTCAAAATGTTTGAGGTATTCATCCAAATCATCCCTGCGATCGTCGAAAGGCGGGATCAATTTGTGTGGGCTAAGCGCTTCTGAGGGCCCCGATGCGGGTTCACCTACCTCCTCCAGCTTCTGCGAGCCTTAATTGGAGCTGCAATCTACGCTCTTCAGCTTCTGCTAGCAACTTTGCATGCACGCGTTCGGCTTCTGCTGACAACTTTGCATGCACGCGTTCGGCTTCTGCTGACAACTTTGCACGCTCGCGTTCGGCTTATGCTTTCCGCTCCTCGGCCTCTGCTTGCGCCTTGGTGTGCTTGCATTCGGCTGCACGTGCTGCGCTTTCCCTCTCTTGCTCGGCAGCCACCCAAGTGCGCAGCTCGGTGTCTTTCAACCCCATGCGTTCACCCAACTCGACCAAATCTTTTAGTGTCGCCATCTTTTCTTTTTACGGGCCCACGAAAAAGGAAAAATAAAAACCACGTCTTTGTCCTCTCGTGGACGCCAATTGTTGCAAATTGGTAGCGCGTCCCCGACTTTCCGATGGGGAATGCTATCGCGTGCAGATTCGAACAAGAGTACACGAGAACAAAGAGATCAAACAAAACGGAGCCGTATTTACAATCTAAAGGAAAAGAGCCAATACGAAATAAAAACACGAAAAACACACACTCAACACGCGTACTACACTACAGAAATAAAGGAAAAAAGTTCACCAGGTACTGAGCGTCCCAGGTGAAGTGGGGATGCCTTGCAGACAGGATGGAACGCGGGTGGATGTAGTGCGATGCGTCGCTGATGTTGGGTCGAAGAAAGCGGCGCAAGGGAGCCAGGTGGTGGTACGAGCGGTGAACACGGGGAGACGCCAGCGGTCTCCCGTCAAGGGCCCGAAGAACTTGGCAGCAGCAGAAGAATCATAACCAGATCCCATCGACGGCAGTCCGAAACGCCAGAGGCTTAAAACAGGCTATCCAAGGGTGCCTTTAAGCAGTTCGGACCCTCAATCCATCGGCTGCCACCTCCAAGCTTGAAAGGGACGCAGGAGGCTTACGTCGGTGATCAAAGGGAGGTCATGACAGCACGGACCCGACGTCTGACGGCTGCCACATCCATGCTTGAATGACACGATCTCTGCTGCGCTGTCTCCCTTCACACCTCAGTTCTCTAACACATCAGCTCTCCATTCCTCGTGCTCACCACGCTCTCTGTCGCCGTCACCTTGCACACACCATTCGCACGTGCAATGCTGGGCATGCACGCGCAGCGCTCCGCTGTCCGACGCACCACTGTCGACTCACCGCGTTCACAAACTCTCCGAAGATTTGTTGTGCACCTCACAACTGTATATTGCTGCCTATACGTAGACCCCCCCCCCATCTCGCACCCCTCGCTGGCAACAAAAAATATTTATGCCATATCTAAGACACATATCCTGTCCCGTTTCACCTCACGTTATGTACTTCCTCGCATGTTGGCATGACTGTGCATGCGCAGCTCAAAGCAATGAGCAAGCAACGATATAATCACAAAGCCAGCAGTGGAATGCAAAGGAGATAACGGGCGATCAAACGGCACCCTCGCGTGCGGCCCGCTGACCAGCTGCAAACCGAACAGCAAACGGTTCGATAGCTTTGGATTTGGGCACGCGTGCAACTGTTCATCCGGGAAAGCGACCGTCAGCACGAGCGAGCCAGGTAGACTGTGCACAATTCGTGCCCACGCCACTTGCATATGGTGGTGCGGCCATGCTGATCTTTCGAGGCCTTTTAAAGTTTTGTTTAAAAAAATCTGTTTAAAAAGTTTAGGGTGCGCAAATTATTCGCGGGCACAGATTACATGAGTAAACACGGTATTCTAAAGAAATTGTTGCCTGAACCATGGAAGCTTATACAGTGGGCGCTTTTATCCATGACTGGATGCTCATCGTGTGAAGCAGATTTATTCATAACTGTTTTGACCCCGTTCGTTTTGTTGCATTTCTAGAGCTGTACTGCAGTCAAGACATTCTTCGTTTTTCAAATTTGGGAATTTTAAACCTTCTGTATACAGTTTTCTTCCCTGTCTAGATATGTCAATGGACACTGCATCACAAAAATTCCAAACTAAAATTGGTGCTTTATGAAAGAAAATTCTAAGAATGTTTTTACCTGTAGCGCGCTAGCAGCAATGCAGTGAATAAAGAGATTTAGCATACTGGAGACGCATTAGCAGAGATGTATGCCGGTTTTACGTACGGGACCTGCGCATGCATAGTGGCATGGGCGTGGCCAGATAGGACCACTTCGCATGGCTTACGTAAAAGTGGTGTACATCTCTGGTATGCTAAAGCTCTCTAATGTTGAACCAGCCTTCTGCCACATTTTATTAACTCTGCAGACTTTTTACAGGAATCGGAAGAAAAATACACATTAGAAAACACTTTTCTGGAGATATGACAGTGAAATTTTGTTAGAGTAGTCCTCAAGTGGAGTTGCAAGCTGGGCTAGTCTCTAGGCATTTGTAGAGGTGTTTCAGTACAGAGAGACCCGACGGTGTGCGCAGCGTCTGATGGATGCAACACTGGACTTCCACGTGGTGCACCAGCAGTACGGCCAGGTGCTAAGCGAGCTGAGCCACCGGGAGGGGCCGGGCGGCCGCGGGGACCACCTGCAGGCGGCCGGCCAGTTCATGGACCGGCTGGCCCAGGCGCCCCTACCCTTTCTTGAGGAGCAGGAGGAGGCTGCCGACCGCCTCAAGGAATACCTGGGATACGCCAACGCGCTGCTGTACGTCTTCCTTGGGGTATTATTCAAAGCCTTGACTCCTAGCACTGCAGAGTGGCTGGGCACCATGATACATGCCTGCAGAATGAAATTACGCTGCACACTTTATAACAGCTATACTCTGCGACAACTTCTTCTGGCAGTTGAGTGGTAACTACAAAGCCGAAACACACAGAATGTAGTCCACACTTGTAGTTATTAGATTTCTCTTTAAACATAATATGCTGTCAATATTTGTTACTTAAAGCATATTTCTAACACAGGTGCCAAATTTTAACGTCGGAAGTCGAAGAAAACAGTTTTCTCTGTTACAGTGAGTTTGCTAGACGAGAAGCCTCCATAAACGGCGCTAGCTGCTCCAGCGGCAGAGTGTGGGTGCCGCAGGGAGGCAGCCGCACTAATTGGCAGAATGACACTGTTATGGATGCTCTGCCCCTGTAGCCTTGCCTTCATTGCCAAGAAGCTGTGAAGCATAAGAGCACAACACATACTCAAGACGTGCTGCTTTGCAATTAATCTTTACGCACAGAACTAAGGAAATATGAAGAAGCAATGGTGTACTTGTGAACAGTTTTCTGGCCTAAGAATTGGCGCATTGAGAGTGAAATAGACTAAACAAGTGAAATAAGAAAGAACTACTTAATGTCTCAAGACACCACTTACAAGTACGATTGGCTCACACAGGTGCCTTTTGTCTTCAGCGAATGTTTACATTATCTATCGGGAAAACCAATGCTATTGCTAATAATTAATTCTTGTGTCTGCAAAGTTTGGCTGACAGCTATGTGAGCTACAGTAAGGTATGTTGCTGGTCAAGTTCACTTTGCATGTTACGTTGTGATACAAGGCTTTACATAGACACACACACAAAGAGACAGGACGACAAGCACAGGTGCCAACTTCCAACTGTTTATTACGCCATAGGAGCACATGTATTTATAACATCTAGCCATGCCCACATTCACGACTTTGTGCTTAGCAGTTGCCAAAACTTATCACACCAAAAGGTCTGAAGAAGGGGGCACCATGGTCAAACCAGAAGTTTGTGCACTATCCATACCTCGGCAAAATCGCAAGTTCCCACTCAGGCTCACCATAGAAGTTTGGTCAACCTATGGGCTCATTCAAACTCACACTCAAAGAGGCCTGGGCTCACTCAAACTCGCGGCTCATTTGGACTCTCATTTTGACTCGACTCATCTGGGCTCACTCGTTTCAACTTAAGACTCATCTGGACTCGCTCATTTTGACTCGGGACTCATCTGGACTCACTCACTTCGACCCGGCTTGGACTCACCTGGACTAACTTGATCATTTTGACTCAGGATTCATCTGGGTTCACTCTTTTCGACTCGGGACTCATTTGGACTCACCCACTCATATCGACTCACGACTCATCTGCGCTCACTCATTCTGGCTCATTCGCACATTTAAGCTTATATTCACCCAGGCTTACCTTGATTCGGGACTCCTATGAGCTTACACATCTTACAGCTGAATTGCTTTTACTGCCAGTGGCCCTAGTTATGTACCTAAAATGTCAAAAAAATTGGTTCAAAACATGATGGCGCGATGAGCTCTTAACTGCAGCTACCCTGTAGCTGCCGCTCACGGGACATAAAGATCTGAGGCCACTGCGTTTGCAAACAGCCAACTAAAAAACACCAAAGGAAGAACTAGAGCAACTGCGATACAACAAGCCACAGCTAATATCCAACGATCGCGCCACCGGTCGCGCCACTAGAAAGTATTCTAGTTCACTATAGTTCAAACTCACAATTCAGATCACGTGAGTCCAGGCTCATTCTCCTGAAGAACAGCGTGAACTTGGACAAGGACAGAAGGAAGGCACAGACGGGTGCTGTCCTTCTTTCTGTCCTTGTCCAAGTTCGTGCTGTGCTTCAGGAAAATGTCATACCAACTCGCCCAAGCATCCGTTTTAACAGGCTCATTCACGATTCAGATCATAATCTGAACGTCAGTCCAGACTCACTCACTACTCAGATCATGATTACAGTGTTTACAGTTCCAGTGTTAAGTTCATTGTGCCTATGTTTTCATCATGAGTGCATTTACACAAACCCATTTGTAAGTCCCTCCTTATGTAATGCCTTCGGGCCTTTAAGGATGAAATTAATGAAACATGAGTCAGACTCACTCACTACTCAGATCACAATCTGAACATAAGTCTGGGCTCATTACTGCTCTGATCATGATCTGAATGTGAGTACGGACTCACTCATGACTCAGATTTTTACCTGAAGTGTGCCCGAGTGAGTCCGCCGACCTATGACCATATCTGCACAAGGTGTCACACAACTTCAAGAAAGTAACAAGCAGACACACGGTACTGTTGGTTTTTTCAGCGCCAACAAGCTGTCTAAACATTACCCCATATAAGTAGCACAGAAGCGCCCGGCTGCAAGACAATGCACGAGACAGTGTACATCCGCTGAGTTGTGTTATCATCATCATCATCAGCCTGACTACACCCTCTGCAGGGCAAAGGCCTCTCCCATGTCTCTCCAATTAACCCTGTCCTTTGCCAGCTGTGGCAACCCTATCACTGCAAACTTAATCTCCTCTGCCCACCTCACTTTCTGACGCCATCTGCTACGCTTGCCTTCTCATGCAAGCCACTCCGTCACCCTTAACGACTGGCGGTTATCTTGGCCAAGCCCATTTCTTCCTCTTTATTTCGACTAGGATGTCATTTACACGCATTTTTTCCCTCACCCACTCTGCCTGATTCCGGTCTCTTAACGTTACACCTATCATTTTTCTTTCCATAACTCGCTGCGTTGTCATTAACTGAAGTTTTACCCTTTTTGTTAGCCTCCACGTTTCTGAACCATAGGTGAGTACTGGGAAGATTCAGCTGTTGTATACTTTTCTCTTGAGGGATATTAGTAAACTGTCATTCATAATCTGAGAGAACCTGCCATATGCGCCCCACCCCATTCTTATCCGTCTAGTTATATCCCTCTCATGATACGGGTCAGCTGTCACTACCTGCCCTAAGTACACATATTTCTTTAACACTTCCAGCATCTCGCTACCAATTGTGAAGTGCTGTTCTCTTGCAACTGTTGAACATTACTTTGGTTTTCTGCATGTTAAATTTTTTGGCCCTCCGTTTTGCTCTGCCTGTCTAACTCGATCATGCTTTGCAGTTCATCCCCTGAGTGACTTAAGCAAGGCCTAATACTAAGGTATTCTCCATTAACTCTTACTCCCAACTGTTCCCGATCTAGGTCTCAGAACACCTATTGTAAGCAGACGGTGAATAGCATTGGCGAGATCGTGTCGCCCTTCCTTACTCGAATTTTATTACTGAGTTTATGGAGGACTATGGTAGCTGTGCAGTTGCTATATATATCTTCCAGTATTTTGACATAAGGCTCTTCCACACCCTGATTCTGCAATGCCTACATTAATGCTTTCTCGTATTCAATGAAGGCTATGTATAGGGACTGGTTATGTTCTGTGCATTTCTCTGTCACTTGATTGATAGTGTGAATAGGGTCTATTATCGAGTATCCTGCCTGATCATTTGGTTGATTGAAGTCTAAGTCATCCTGCTTCTATTTTTGATTACCTTAGTACCTTGTAGGCAGCAGACAGTAAGCTGATCGGTCTGTTATTTTCCCAGTCCTTGACGTCTCCTTTTTTTATGAATTAAGATAATGTTAGCGTTCTTCTAAGCATCCGGCATGCTGGAAGTCATAAGGCGCATACAGGGTGGCTAGTTTTTCTAGCACAATCTCCCCTCTGTCCTTCAACAGATCTGCTTGCTGTTATCTGATTCTCACCAGCTGCTTTTCTCCTTTGCATTGCTCTTGAGGCTTTCTTTACTTCTTTCGTTACTGGCGGGATGTCCCATTGCTGTGGATTACTGCCTCGATCTCATGAACGGTTTGATTACTTTGGCTGCTGTATAGATATGTGTAGACCTCTTCAGCTACTTTAGCTGTCTTATCCATATTGCTAATGACATTAACCTCTTTGTTTCTTAGCGCATACGTCCCCGCAGGGGGCCGTCTGCAGCTTGCAGGCGTTGGTGAGTGGCGACACCACGGGTTCCCGAGCATCCGCAGGGACATCCCTGCAAGGGGATGATGGTGAACCGTGCATCACCACGGACCCGAGCACCCGCGCTTCGCCGTGCGTGGCATCGCCGTGTCCGCGGAAAAGGGGATCCTGGTGGTTGAGCCGATGCCGAGCGTTAGGACCTTTAAGGCCCCTCGGCGGAGGCAACACACCACTTTGGCCCCAGCTTCCTGTAGACGGCACCTCCGGCCTGACCCGACCAGCAGAAATCGGCAGTCGCCTTTTCCTGTCCTCCCCTCTCTCTGTCTTTCAGTTTCCTATCATCTTTCTTAGAACTTTCCTGTCTCCTCCTCCCTTCTCGGTTTTTTCACTTTTCATAGGCGGCGAGGGTTAACCTTGTGTGGCCAACCACCCTGAGTTGCGTCATATTTGGTTATAGCAGTGGTGTATAGCTGGCGTGGGCAGGGCTTGTTTTAAAGTTCCTGTCCCGTCCCCTTGTTGGCTCCATGGTGGGTGGCTGGCAGGCACCATGGCCGAAGAACAAAGTTTTTTATGGCTTCCTCCCTGCTTACTAATGATCGCCCTCTGAAAAGGGGCGAACCGATGTCACATCCCAGTTTTTAAACAAAAAGAAGACAACTTTTCCTAAGTACCACATCGTCCACAGTAAAGAAACAGAAAAGCCAGCCAGACAAATATCCCCGTTCCTTGTTTCAAGACTTCTTACAGATTCCTTGGGCCCTCAGTACAAAGTCACAAAGTTGGCTAGTGGTGACCTCCTGTTCGAACTTCTCGACATTACTCAAATATCAAAGCTTGCAAACATTGAAACTTTTGGCAATATTCCTGTCTCTGTCACACCACACAGATCATTGAACACAGTACGTGGTGTCATCTCAGACAATGACTTTCTGCACCTAACAGAGGAAGAGATGCTTGAAGGACGTTCTCCGCAAAATGTAACCAACATCCATAGAATTACAATCCGCAAAGACAACAAAGAAATTCCAACAAAACACCTGGTCCTGACATTTGCCTCTTGCACCCTACCCGAGCTAATCGAGGTAGGCTATGCAAAAATCTCCGTTCGCCCTTATATACCCAACCCTAGACGCTGTTTCAAATGCCAGAAGTTCGGTCACGGCTCACAAAGCTGCCGCAGCCGTAACACCTGTACTAAATGTGCCTCAAATGACCACCAATCAGACGACTGCGATGCTGCGCCATGCTGTGCAAACTGCAAAGGCGACCACGCTGCTTATTCAAGGTCTTGTCCTGCCTGGAAGAAAGAAAAGGAAATAATTACAAGAAAGACAAAAGATAATATCACATTTAAAGAGGCAAGAAGGCGTTATGCGATGTCACATGGCACTTTCTCCATCACTCCTCACACAAACTTCGCCGATGTGGTGCAGGGGCGCGGCGCATCACAGCTGCTTTTGGCACCTGCCCAGCTCACACTAAGTGAGGTTGAAGCAGGGCCGTCCGCGCCCCTGGCAGATGCAGCGAGAGCTGCTATGCCACCCCCGCAAACGGGCCCGCCGGCCACCAAGTCGGCAGCCCGCAAGGCTTCCCCCGTTTGGGAGAAGTCCACTACCCCCCTACCGGTGGATTCCCCGCGGAACTCCAGCGCCTCCACTGAGGCGATGGATACAACTGAGAGCTCGCCTCGGCCACAACGGCGGCAGGGCTCCCTTTACCGAAAAAAAGGAAAAAATCATGATAACAGGCCCTCAAAAAGGAGGGACCTGAGGATCAGAATACATCCTTTTAAGAATTTATAGTGGCGTTTCTTATCCACTGGAACTGCCATGGAATTTTAAATAGCTATGGTGATGCAACAGATCTCTTACATTCTCTGTCTCCTGTGGCACTGTGCCTTGAGGAGACCAATTTGGGACCTTTACACAAAAATATTTGTAAAAAGTATAAAGTCTTTCGCCATGACCGTGAGCAGGCGAATAGGCTCTCTGGAGGCATTGCTGTTGTAGTTCAGAGCGGTGTTGCAACGCATGAAATCAAGCTCCAGACGAATTATGAAGCCGTTGCAGTCACTGTTATTAGCTTTAAAACAATTACCATATGCACAGTGTATCTTCAACCACACCTCACAGTAACACTCCATGACCTAGAAGCACTTTTTAATCAGTTACCAGAGCCATATCTGGTAGTTGGAGATTTTAATGCGCACTCCCCATTTTGGGGGAGTGAACAGACGAACACTAGCGGCTGGGTTTTAGAAGATTTTACTCTATGCAACAACGTCTCCTTGCTCAATACAGGCAAACCCACATACTGCACTCCATACTCAGGAAAGATGAGTTGCATAGACTTATCTTTTAGCTCTCCATCCGTTTTTACAGATTTTAAGGGGAATGTTCTTGACAACACATGCGGAAGTGATCACTTTCCAGTTATAATTAACTTTTCATCACCACCACCAATCATTCCAACTAAACCACGCCGTTGGAAACTGCACTTAGCGGACTGGCCACTATTTCAAGAAAAGGCCTGTCTCGAAAAAATATTTTCAGGTGATATTAGCCTTGAGGAAAAAAATGAAATTTTTACAACATGTATAATTGAGGCTGCACGTCTAGCTTATTCCGCAGTCGTCAGGACTAGTACGTCGAAACAACAAGGTTTGGTATAACGAAGATTGCAGAGAAGCAAAAAAGAATCAAAACAAAGCCTGGGGAACTTTCCGAAGATACCCCACACACGACAGGTTCATAGATTTTAAAAAGGCGAGAGCAAAAGCACGACATATCCGTCGCAATGCTGAAAAAACTTTGTGGAAAAACTGCGTATCGTCAATAAATAGTTCAGTTGCATCAAAACAAATGTGGGACCAAGTCCGCAAACTTAATGGCGGCTTTTCTCCCTTCACAATTCCTTTCCTAACATCTCCGGATAGACAAACAAGCATTAGCGAACAGGCCGACAAACTAGGAGAACACTTTGCCACAGTTTCGAGCTCCTCACACTACACACACTCATTTTTAAAATACAAGAACACAACTGAAAAACAATGACTGCCGACCAGTGGCAGTGCAAATGAACATTACAATAAATTAATTACCGACAAATAGACGGCACCATGCCCAGATGAAATCCATTATGAAATGCTTGCACACCTCTCCGAAGATGCTGTAGAAGCTCTTCTGAAATTCTTCAATAAAATATGGCAGTCTGGAAAAATGCCAGAGGCGTGGAAAAACGCCGTGGTTGTGCCATTCCTGAAATCTGGAAAACTGTCAACTTCGGCTGGTAGTTACAGGCCAATAGCACTTACGAGTTGTCTTGCTAAAAGCTTTGAAAGTGTGCTAAACATTAGGTTAAGGTTCATCCTAGAATCGCGAAAACTTCTTGATATTCATGATGTGGATTTAAACAAGCACGCTGTACAAACGATCATCTCGTCCATCTTGAAAACACAGTCCGTGAAGCATTCATACACAAACAGCATTGTCTGGCAATATTTTTTTACTTGGAAAAAGCTTACGATACCACCTGGAGGTTTGGGATTCTTCGTGACCTCGCGGATCTAGGTACCCGTGGCAGGATGCTAAACTGTCTAAAATACTTCCTCTCTGACCGTTCCTTTCGTGTACGTCTAGGTTGCACGCTTTCGAAAAAATTCATCCATGAGAATGGCGTACCGCAGGGCTGTATTCTATGTACCACGCTCTTTATTGTAAAAATGAACTCAATATCGCGAATAATTCCAAAGTCCATCATGTATTCCGTATATGTTGACGACCTTCAAATTTCATGCACATCATCCAGTTTATCAACATACGAAAGACAGACACAGCTTACACTGAACAAACTAGCGACTTGGGCACAAAAAACAGTTGCCGTCCTTTTCTCACTGAAAAGAGGCGTGCAGATTGATCCCACCCTGCACTTGAATGAAGCTGTTCTACAAGTAGAAAAAGAGCATAAATTCCTAGGCATAACTTTTGACAGAAAGCTCACATTCCTACCTCACATAAACACCCTCAAAAAGAAAACTTCCCGATCGCTAAATATACTGAAGATACTCTCACGGAAACATTGGGGGTCCGATAGGTTATGCCTTTTACAGATCTACCGCTCCGTAGTACGGTCCACTTTGGACTATGGATGCATTGTGTATGGGTCTGCAAGACCATCATACCTCAAAAAACTGGATCCTATACAAAACCTGGGTCTCCGTTTATCAACTGGTGCATACAGAACATCCCCAATAAACAGTCTATATGTAGAAACAAATGAACAATCTCTTGCAAACAGAAGAGCAATGCTTACCTGCTCGTATGTACTAAAAATAAGATCCTAACCAAAACACCTTTGTTACCCCATAGTTACCAAGTGCACATCTAGAAGACTGTTCAACAATAAACCACAATCAATCAGACCTTTATTACTACGCTTTGAAGATGCATGTCATGAACTGCATGAAGTTGATACATAACACGTTAAAGAACAAATGGCAGAAAGAGTGGGATAATGAACTCAACAACAAACTACACTTCATAAAGCCCACCTTGGGGGAATGGAAGTCATGCAGACACCAGGAACGTTTCACTGAAGTAATCTTATGTCATCTTCGCATAGGACACACACACCTGACACACAACTACTTACTTACAAAAGAAGACAAACCTGTTTGTGAAAGATGCGGAGGCGAGCTCACACTAAACCATATCTTATTCGCGTGTTCAAACCTAGAAAAACTAAGGAAAAAGTATTTTAGTCAATTTTATGATCAATGCATTCCATTTCACCCAGCACTACTCTTGAACAATAATGCAATTGTTGACATTTCTTATGTTTTTAACTTTTTACGTGAGGTTGGTTGTCTTAATGAACTGTAAATGCCTCACTTTTATGTGATACACCTCAGCCACTTTCTCATTCCTGAGAAGAATGCTGAGGTGTGTATTTCATTGGTTGGGGGCCTCGACATCGTTCCTATGCAAAGGATGGCCGCTGAGGTTACCTGACCTATTTTAAAGCTTTTACCATTGGCCATTTCGAAAAATTCTGTTTAGGTCCTTTACACCACCGCTTCATTTCTGTCATATACAATCCGGCACAAGACCATTTTCTATACCTTGCATTTGGCGCATGATGGCCTTAGCTGCCTATGTGCCATGAAACCCAACGCAAACACAAATCTTAGCGCACACGTCTGGTTTTTACCTATTCCTGGGTTCCTCTTCACTGCCTTTTGGCTACCTCCGTTCTTTAGAGCATGCTCGATTCTATCCATTTTTAACTTTTTTATGTCGGCTACCTTGCGTTTATTTATTAACTTTATTTATTAACTTAGCTCCACCAGTTCTATTCCGTCAGACCTGTGGAAAGTTAATGGGCAAACCGGGTGATGCATATTAACGACCATCTTAGGTAGAATGGCAAAAGGTAGAAAATAATGATCATAAACATGCCAATTTGGTCATGCAAGTTAACACATGTAAGTGTCAGACACAATTTGACTGTGTGAGGATCCTAGGCTGAAGCAAGGTTCAAAAGGAGCGGATTGTGTTAGAGGCATACTATATAAAGAAAAAATTGGAGAGAACACTTAAGTTTTGCTGTAAGGGTATGACACAATAGTGTAATGGGTTAATTCCCGTATATGCACAAGGTCATTCTCTACTTTACATTCATAGATCCCTGAGAATCCTCCTATGGCTCCTGGCGCAGTGGTGCAGCGGTTAAGCAATGCGCTAGTATACCTTGCGATGGGAGGCGCTCCCAGCAGTGGACCTTATGTAGCCCCGGTTGCTCTTCCCGAGTGACCAGTCGTTAATTTAACTGCCACGGGGGCAGTTTGCTCATTGTCAGGCGGGCAGGCTGTGATGACATCGCAAGCTCATGTGACCTATGTGGCCCACTTGCCTTCTAGGTTACAGCACCTGCCAGAGTCATGCTCGTGATTTTTCACTTGCAACCTGACAGTGCTGATGCCGGATTTTCTGGATAATGGGGCCTTTAATGCTGTTGCGTTAAAAGGCAAGCGAGTGCGTAAGTGATGCATCGACGAACTTGTATAAGGCTGAGTTCGATCTTCTTAAGTACGATAAGGCAGTGGATAAGTTTCAGTAACTGCCGAGTTCAAAGTCATGAATGTGGGCATGGCTGGATGTTATAAGTACATGTGCTCCTATGGCGTAATAAACAGTTGGAAGCAGGCACCTGTGCTTGTTGTCCTGTCTCTTTGTGTATGTATCAATGTAGCGCCTTGTATCGAAAAATATGTCAGCTAGCATGAATGCCCATGTGGTGAAACTATGGCTTCAGAAGCATGTGCTTCTGTTCTCTCAGCACTATATAAAGTAGTTTTATTCAACATCAAAATGGTGTTGGAGCATGGGCAAAAAGGCTAGAAAAGGCCCGACTTGCATCATGCCCCAGACGTTGTGTGAAAGGTTTACTGAAATCAATGTGCAGCGCATGCTGCAGTGGTAAAGAAAATGTACTGAAAGAAGGTGGCAAACGACAGCAAAACATGCACGAGGAAGTCCAATGTGTGCATTCATAAATAAAACGTAGTAATCAGGCACTGTAACATGTGGAAGTGCATTCAGTAAGTTTAACCTTACATTTGCAAATGCTGGCCAGGTTGGCCCGCCCGAGGGGAGCCGTGGATACTCGTCGAGGCAGCTGACGTCTTCCTTCGCACGGAAGAGCGGAGAAGGTGTCAAATAGGTCCCGTCCCGCGTCGCACCTTTGGGTTGTAGAGTGCACACATCGGGCAGGCCTTCTTTGCTGCGAGATAGCGCAGGCACCCCAACGTGTGAAGCGTGGTCGGACGATGCAGGTGACGAGAGAGGACCTTCGTCAACGCGCCAAAATGGAATATGGTCGGTGGCTGAGGGCAGTTCCTCGAGGTACTGGGGAAGTGCCAAAGTCACAGAATGGGATGCTTGCTGGCAGACGACAGCTCCCCGAGGTACTGGGGAGGTGCAAGCGCCAGGAGCAGACCTTCGACAACATCGCAGAACTACATTTAAACATAATTGAAACATAGTGAGTGGAAACAACAACAAAGTAATCCAGAAAACAGTCCAAAAGAACAAGAAAACCACAGCGGCATTTTATTTGTATGCAAATCTTGTCATACAAGCCCCTACAGTGAAATAAGACTCGGCATCTGCATTGTCATCCTTCGTGAAATCATATGAAAGTGTTTCAAGTCTAAATCCCAAGCCTTGTTTTCCACTACCAGTGCATCATTCGTCCACTACCCATTTTTCTGAGCATTGACTTTGGATGGAAGCGTGTTTTTCCAGATTTAGGCCAGCATTTTGTCTAAACTCTAATACCTAGAAAGCCCATGCTCATACACATAGGGCGCTTTGCAAACCATGCGGATGGGACGTTTTCTGAAGCTTTCCGATATTGTCTTTTATTGTGGTTCCCGAAACAAATGCAGTGCAGGCCATCATTGATGAAAATAGAGAATTATAAAACATATCATTTACGGTCCTTGGAAATGTGGAACAGTGATGCTGCACGACATGGTGAGGTCATTTATGTGAACATGCGAGGGCAAAATTCAGCGGGTAACACCGAGTGACTTCGAATTTCGCACCTCTATCTCACTACAACTCTGCACAATCATAAGGTACAGTCGGTGGTAGGATGGAGCATAGTAGCCCTAGTTTTTTCAGCATTTAACATTAAATCATTTCTTTCTGCCAAAGTGCTAACTAGGCGAATTGTGTTGAGTTTTTCTAGTATTTAGTATTTTCATAGAGAACGTGGCATGTGATCAGAAAAGACAAGCTGTGTCTTGGTGCCCTCAAATGTGCACAGCATTTGCCAGACCCTGTGGAAAACAGGACAGGCCTGTTGGACTGGCAGCTTTCTCCTGCTGGGAAAAGCGTTCTTGAACCCAGCTAGTCAGGAACAAGATACCGTTTAAATGTGTGCAAGCATTGCACTCGTGTACGGGTCGCAACCTGTTTTCCTGAAGGAAATATTTAAAAAACAAACAAAGTAAGATATTAGTAAGGGCTGCACCGAACCTTTCCACAACCCATGCTGGAATAGCCTTTGGAATGCACATGCAGAGCAGCTTCCAGGCACCGCGCATGGATGGCGTGCAAGGCTGAAAATCATGATCATCAGCTTTTTTCCTCCTCCACAAACTCCCACTGTCCATATCGGCGCCAGTATCCCCAGCTCCAGTTTTTTTAGGCTTTTGCTGTCGTGGCTGATAGTGCAGTGGGCAAGCATCTTAATAGCTGCATGACGGGCTTTAAATTGAAAGTCTCAGAGTTTGCTCTCTAACATGGGAAGCATGCGGCGGGCAGGAAATTTGACGTGGAGAGAAGTGCATTCAACAGTGGTGCAGCCAAAAGGAACGCAAGCTGCAAAAAGCACACTTTCTGAGGCAAACAGCGCAGTGCTGCTCATTCCTTGATTGGTGTGTTGTTTGTACTTAGAAAAGAAAAAAATTCATTTTCGCACACACCTTTATGCTTGTGTGGCTGGCTCTCCCTCCCTCATCCCAGGGCCGTATGCAGGCACCAGGAGCTGCTGCAGTACGAGCTGGAGCGCAAGAAGAGCCTCTATGCAGCCAGGGAGTCGCAGCGATCCGAGATGGTGGGTGAGGCCACAAGGAGCTGGCCAGTGGTTGTCGGTGGAATAACTGCCAGGGCTCTTAGCAGCATACTGCTGTTTGAGAGTGGCATGGATTGCTGGTAGCATGTCTGAGGGGTGTGGGTGCAATCTTCCGTGGAGGAACTAGTGGCATTATGCTACATGCATCCGGTAACATGTTCATCTCTCGAGAGGGTGGGAAAAAGCCTTGAGGTTTTTCATTTGCTGGTATTGTGGCACCCTCCCGACTTAGCTGAGTGGCTTTGTATGGCTATCACTGATTGCACTGCTGCCTTTGTTGGTTGTGCAATATAAGAAAGGTCTAATGCATGATCAAGTGTCTGGGTGTCATCCTGAAGATTCCTGTGGATGCACTGCGCTTGTCCTTGTCTTTTACAGTAAGACCTTAATTCAGATTTTCTTGCTATTTTGTGGGTTTTTGTTATAAATTTTTTTTAAATCCAAGAAGAGATGTTTAAATTTTAATGCGAAATGAGGCCAATAAGCAATTTTTATTAATGTGAGCTTCGTTAAAGTGTTTTATCTTTCATTATCAAATTTTATTTCCAAAATTAAGCTTATAATCTAAAAATTTACACAATGCTTGCAAAGATATGCTCGTATCCAAAAAGGAAATATTGAAAAAAAAATATGTAACATAAAAAATATCTGCCTATTCAATAGCAATACTGAAAGTTCTAGCTTGTACAGTTTTCCAGGTACAAAACAATCACTTTAGGCCGTATAGTTGGGCACGCTACTAGGTAAAGCAGTCGGGCAAACCCTTTGCAGCGCAGGCAGCATCAGATTTTGCCCAAATGGGCTGCCACGGTGGCTGAGTAGTTATGGGGCTCGACTGCTGGCCTGAAAGATACGGGTTTGATCTGGGCCACAACGATCACATTCCAATGGAGGCAAAGTGCTAAACGCCCATGTACTGTGCAATGTCAGTGCTCGTTACAGAATCCCAGGTGGTCAAAATTATCCAGAGCTTTCCACTTCGGCGTCCCTCATAGCCCGAGTTGCTTTGGGACGTTAAACCTTGTAATCAAGGGTAGAATTCATAGCGCAAAAAAGACAGGGACACAGAAAGACGACACCACAAGCGCTAACTTCCAACAAAGATTTATTTCGTAAAAGAAGGGTGGTTTTTATATACTGACTTATCATACAATTACTATCAAACCACAGCTAGCAACGCATATCAGACAGATATAAGAGCTCCTTTGGCAACAGAGCTACTGAAGGGCTACTCACACAATCATCTTCCAACAAGGAAACCAATTCCGCTTCAATTATCTCTCGTGTTAAGCGGTTTTTGTGCATTTTCAAGACCACACATTTTTTTAGGAGTGGTATACAATGACACACACGGCGATGGGCTGACAAACCTTTCGGCAATGGCCTGACAAACCAACGGCGTTAAGTGACCGAGAGTCAGTAGCGGCTACCCGCTACTGACTCTCGGTCACTTAACGCCGTTGCTGACTCTACGCCAACGCCAACGTGACAATATTTTAATTAGCTTGCGAAAATAAATTCATGCCACTGATGGTGTCACCTCACAGTGGTGGTTTTTAGTAGTGGATATGACATCATCGGGTAGGAGCTTGATAATTGGACAACAAACACAGCACATTTGCCTTACGTAGGAGCACTGCAAAACAAAACAAGAAACTACCACCAAAAGCTCTGGCTATTGTTTTGCATCGAAGGACTTTGCACATCTTTGTGCACACATATGGCCCAGCACACAGCACTTAACAGTACTCTCTCTGCATCTGAGAACGGCTTGGCGGAATCAATCTGATCGAGCCGTTGCATTCTACAAGCGTTCATTTCGGTCCCAAGGAAGGACACAAAGAAAAAAGCCATTCGTTTCACATTTACCAGTGCACATCATCAGCTTGTGAAGGATCACTGGGCAGCGGCGACAGATGGTGCCACATTCCATCAGCAGCGCGCAGTGGCAGGACACGGTAAGCGGTGGCGGTTGCAGTACGTGCTATGCTAAAAAGTATCTTGCACAGGTCATCACTCCGTCACAATATCTCGCGCTCCAATTTGAATAAGTCAGGGAAGGCCATTGATCAATGCTCCCCTCTGCATCGCTGGGCATCCACATGGTTGTTGTACCCATGGAAACGACGCTGCCAGCCTTGGCAAGAACAAGTTACAGGCTGACATGGTGTGCAAACTTCCACGACATGCTGAGATAGGCTGTTTTGATTGGTCCCCACAAGTGTCGTCATTGGGAGAGCGATATGGGAAGCTGCGCGAAAATCGAGTTGAGGGCAGCATTTTGTTTGCTTGTATTTTGAAATTTCTTCATTGAGTAACTCCTATACCCATGTGCCAATTCCTCTAAATCTTTTTTAGTCAACATCTGTGTAACATAAAGAATTTATCTGAAATATAGCCCTTCAAGCAGTGTTTCGCAGCACCTTTAAGCCCTGTAGTCTTTTGACCACTTGCCTTTATGCTTGGAGTCGCCCACAGGCTTGGTGTCTTCTCCCCATGTGTGCAGAGCCTGGTAGTAGGCAGCCAACAGGGCCTGGTGTCCCGCCTGCTGCACCCATCGTCCACGCCTGAGCAGAAAGTGCAGGCGCTGGAGCAGCAGCTGGTCAATCTGGACATCGAGATCCGAGCAGCAGCACAGAGCAAGCAGTGAGTGGCCTCTGCTCGCAGTGTTTAAGTTCGAAAATAACGGCAACCAAAAAAGGCATAACACGATGTTTTGGAACCTACTCGGTTCCTTCATCCGGTGTGGCTGACCGTAAACTTTGGGGCTAAGAGAGGGGAAGGGTTTAGAGAGAGTGTTAACATTCCCCTGCATCTGCGGAATATGCCATGACTCAAGTAAGAGCCTCCTGCGCGGGCATGGCTCAGTGTCTAGCACTGTGGTTCCTTCCAAGTCAGTCTTGTGGTCAGATGCCTCGCAGTGTTTGGCCATCGTGCTTTGATCTCTGTATCCAACCAGACAGACTTTTGTCGAATGTTTTCGTTTGCTTGCAATGTGTTTGGACACTCAGGTGGGCTGGCTGACAGTGAGATTTCACATGGAACGCACTAGTTGCTATGATACAATACCACATTACGACAGCCAATGTTTCATTGAGACCGCTGCTACCGCAAACTCCCCATAAGTGCTCAGTCTTTTCCACATTAATTGTACCGTATCAGTGTTTGTGGCTGTAGTATGCAAAGGGGCAGAAATTATTCTGCAGCACAGCATGGCAGCAGCAGTGCTGCCATCTGGCTGGTGGGTGTTTTTGCACTCTTTAGAGTGAGAAAGCTGCACGTTGCATTGCACAAAGGAGCAGTCAGCAAATGCATAGAACTTGATTGATTTGTCTTTTGAAAATTGCGGTAAAAAGCATATTATATGGGAAAACAGAGCATCCAGAAACACTACTGTTTTACTAAAAAGAACCGTGGGTGAAACTGCTGCAACATTTGCTCTAAACGGCGCCAAACAGCAGATTCTGCTGCTGCAAAGTCCGGCTTACTCCTGTGCCATGGCTGCGCAAACCGTCACAGATGAACGTCCACAAAAAGGAAAGTGGATGTTGCTTGGGCTCACGCATGGGGGAAGGAAAGGAGAGACCCTAGCGTCTCCTGTCAGTGTGATTGTACATGAGCTGCAAAGGCCTAGGACGAGCTGACGAACTTGCGCTGTGCCAGGCCACTGGCAGCCTGCCTGCCTGCGAAGCAAAACTGCTTCATCAATCAGGAACAAAGGCATTGTCCCTCTGGAATCTGCACAATATATCAGCTCCTTTTTGTTCAGTGTTTTCAGCTTTGTGCAGTGGAAAACATGCATTGTCTAGAAGGTACATTTTCGGGCACAAATCGGCTTTAACCCCATTTTTGACAAATATAATCGGGGTACAAGAATAGTCAGATGAAGTTTTACTCAAAAATGAAGGGCCCTGCTTATAGGGCACTCATACGTGGGACAGTAACAACTTCATGACAGTCATTTCAGCCAAGATTGGAATTTGGATGGGCCAGAAAATTATGTACAAATAAAAGGCTGCAGCAATGTCCATCGTGAATTTTGGTAGCTGCACCCCATCAAGTGAATTCCTTGCTGGCCGTGATTGGTTTTATCGCGTTCACATGCAGCACTGTTTCAGTGGAGGCACCGCTGAGTTGGGACAATGGTGCAGTGAAGATATGGAGGTGCGAGAATGCTGCATGTTGCCCTGCTCGCTGCCGTCCTGCATAGCCACTCCAGAAGCGCAGCCCGAGCAAAAGTCTGTGGCGCTTCTCTCAAAGTCAAAGTCAACTTTATTTTCAGCATCCAACGTCCACTGGACAGGAGTGATGTTGAGGGGGGCAAGCAAAAAGCCCTAAAAAAGGCTTGACAAGGCCCACACCCCATGCAAATGACAGCGACGCAGTGCTGACATAAAAAAGGTGTATGCAAATTAAAACAAAAAAAAGGAAATGAAACAGAATACACATGTCAGAAAAAATTAAACTCACAGCGAGTAGAATTACACTTCATGCATGGAAAAGAAACGATATATGGAGACAAGGGTTTACACTACAAAAACTTAGGACAAATTCGTACTCGTTTTTTGCACGGTGTAATAACAAACAAAGAAAAATGTCAAGGCAATAACAGTGCAAGGAGGGAAAAAAACACAAGCAAAAACAACAAATGCGAAAAAATGTAGCTAACAAGTAAGTTCGCTTATGCAAACTAGGAGGTTATAGGCTCAAGAAAAAGCAATATTATACATGAAAAAGACAGAACGTTGCACAAGGCACGTTGGGAATGTGCAAGGAAATCAGAATTTAACACAGTTGGCAAGGTGTACCGTAGAATCTGGCGACCGTAATTTGTTCGCGTGAACGGTAGCTGCCACTGTTTCAAGTTCCTTCTGTCATAGACAGTGTGACGTAATTTCAGAGCTGCAGGTTCCTTGAGATAAGGGTCATTATTCTTCATCGGGATTTGATAGCATGAGGCAAGCAGTGTATTGTAAAGATTAGGAAGTGGAACTAGACCTAGTTTCTCAAAAATTGGCCCAGTGTGTACGTCATAAGCAGCATTAGAAATGATATGCACAACTCTCTTTTGCAACGTATGTATTTTGGTGACGTTCGTAGCAGTAGTACTACTACTGCTAAGTAGCAATATCTTTGTGTGGAGAAAAGGAGGCAATGATAAAGCAATAATTTTATGTTTTGCGGCAAAACAAAACACAAGCGCGATATTCTTCCGACGCTACGAGATATTTTGGAGGAAGTCATTTGAGCGTGAGCGTCCTGCGACAGGTTTTCGTGGAAAAGAACTCCGAGACTTTTGACAACAGACACCATTTCAAAGTTGGATCCAGCAAGGCTAATATTTCAGGTTACGTTCGCCGGTTTGTTTTTCGGGCAGAATAAAACTGCTTTCATTTTCGAAACATAAGTAGAGAGTTTACCTCGCTCCAGTTTGTTAAAAGCTCAAGTACATTGTTTGCGTTATGTTTGAGTTTGGTCAAGCTAGGTCCAGGAAAGAAAAGACTCGTGTCATCTGCATATACGATAAATCTAGTATGATCACTAATGTTTACTAGGTCATTTACGTAAATGTTAAATAATAATGGGCCGAGAATGCTGCCTTGAGGAACACCACTCCGGAGACGTGTAAAATTAGAAGTGTAACTTTTCACTTGTACTTGCTGCTGTCGATTTCTTAAGTAACTGTGCAAAAGCATCAGAAATATGCCTCGAAAACCTTAGTGTAGTGATGCTACCAGTGGCACAAAGGGTAATGAACAGTGTAGTGCTGCCATCCAGTGATAAATACTATAAAAGGGCCGTCTCATCAGTGGGCCGAATGGTTTTGTTTTTGTTCATTTTTTGTTATTCACTGAAGAAAAGGCACCTCATGAAAACAATGTAGCACCACCCGCTTCTATGAGGATGTAAATCAGAGGTGAAATTCTGAACTTTATTCCAAATTTTTCAGCGTTCCACTGACCGGGTGCTCAGCTTCTCTGGGATTAAATGCTTGAAAAATGGGTCTTTGACCCGACCTTGTGTAAAGAAAAAAATGCCTTGTGCCATGGCGCTCTTTGACCAAAGCTGTCCTTGCGCCGTTAAAATTCAGCATTTATTAGCCTCCGGCATGCTCACCAGGACCATGTCCAGCTGCAGCAATGAGTGTCAAGCATCCTTTTTAGACCACAAGTCCCAAGTAAAACACAGTTCGGGGTGGAAAGTAGAAAGGGAGATGGCCGCTGTTGTAGCTGAGTTGGTAAAGCACTGCACTTGACTTGCGAAGGTCGTGGCTTTGGCCGCCACTCATTGCATGTTGTCTTCTACTTGGTCAGCTTATCTGTTGCTGTTCATGGATGCAAAAAACACTTCATATATATATATATATATATATATATAAGTACAGTATTACAACAAACGCGACTGTTCGTTTTAAAGGTTTATTGTGCCAACAGTTTCGGGAATGGTATTCCCTTCGTCAGGGCAGGCTTACAATGAAACAGTCTTGTCAATATAAGGACACAAAGCGGGCGAGGATGTATAAACTCCGCCCTCAAAGCAAACTTGAGAGTGAGGGCAAGGGGCCGTATAATGGACCGCGCAGCAGCTCTCACAGGGGCAGTGGCTAAATTAAACACAGAAAAAACGCAGAGCAAAACGGGGAGGTGGAAATAGTAAAGGAGTAGAAAAGACAACGAATTTGAACAGCGATAGAAAAGGGGAAGGAGCGTTAAACACGGCTCTCGGCGCACCGGGAGGCCGCACTCCCCCCCCCCCCCCCCCCCTTCTTCCCCTTCTCTATGACACTCCCGCAAGACGCCGCCGAGTCCGCGCCGCCGGCCCGTATCAGGTATCCTGAGACGCTTGCTGGGGACGCGCATGAGAGACACTTGTTGCGCGCCGCAGCGGCAACCTGCAGTGGTGTCGTATGCGTATCTTTGCTTCCTTTCTTCGGTAGGCCCTTCCGTCGGGCTTTTGCTACCAGACATCCTGGCGCCCTTCTTCCCATAAATAAGCTAGGCCGTTTCAACCCGTGTCCGGCAGTGCGCTTCCCGTGAAAAAGTGGCAGCCGTGGGGGAAAAAGACAACAAATATTGAGCGAAGCCCGAGTGCGTAATGAGAAGGCAGAGAGGAATTTGGGAGAGAAAACGAAAAGGAAAAAGATGAGAAAAATTATTAGCACAAGAGAACTTTGAAAGAAGAAAATATTAACACACACAAAAAATAAAAAATAATAAAAAATATATATGAATAGAATGGGGCGCCAACCAAATACCAAATGGTTAATGAGAATGAATAGGGCGCGGAAGACATAGCACAGAATTCAAGAAATGTATCGCAAGGAAGTTAAAAAAAGAAGAAGAAAATAATAATAATACATGTGTGCGGAAACCGTGAAAGGTTTGCGGCCCGCGGGGCTGCCGCGTGGTCCCAGTCGGCTAGGTGATAGAGTTAGAATATAGGTGTTTATTCCAGATAGAACATGGAAGCTGGCTGTAAGTTGAACAAAGGAGATTACTGAAAAAATAAACAATATACAATAAAATAAACAGCTACATTCCCAGCCATTTAGAGCGTGGTTGAAGTTGTCAAAAACAACATCCGGCGTATTTTGATTTATAATGTTGTCCAAATCCTATGACGGGTGAAATTTTCTACGTTGCCTCCCTCAAGCAGGAGAGCCTCCCAGGAGTAGCGTTCATGCCATGAGAGAACGTGCGAAACTTGTGAATGAGGTATGACTCCCTTTGTTCCCTGTAATAGGTGCTAGGGAACCCGGACTGGAGAAGGATGACGCGGATGTTTTCGAAACTGTGGAGTGGCAAACGCAGGTGCTTGGAAAGGGGTAAGCTGGGTAATGATGACACGTGAGCTTTGTGGTTATTAAAGCGGAAGCGAAATGATGTCTTGGTCTGACCAATATACTCTTGTCCACACACCTCACAATGAAGTTTGTAAATCACATTGCTTGAGTCGCAGTCGAGGTCTTCGCTTATGTGAAACACAAAGCTGTCGAACTTAGATTTTGCCAGTTTGGTGTCTAAAATGTGCGGACAGACTTTGCACCGAGGTTTTCCGCATGGGTGGCACCCACCCTGGGTAGAGTTCTTCTTTGTTTTCGCATTGACAAGCAAGTCTCTCAGGTTCTTGTCCCGGTGGTACACCACTCTGGGCGGTTCCTTGAATATTAGTGACAACTTATTACTCTGTCTGATTATATTAAAATGACGGCTTAGTATGTTACTTACTCTGGGAGCCGTTGAGGAGAATGTAAGGATTAAGTTTGTTTTGCTGTCGTCTTTGACCTTGTTTTCTGCCAGGATGGATGTGCGCTCTAGGTTGCGAGCGCGTTCAATCGCGTCATCGACTATTTCCCCGGGGTATTTCTGTCGTGACAGAGCGGCTTTGAGAGTCCTTGTATGTTGGTCAAATTCCTCTGTTGTAGAACATATTCTTCGGTATCTGTGCGCCTGAGAGTATGGAATGCTTGTTTTGCAGTGTTTCGGGTGGCTACTCTGGAAATGAAGATATTGCTGCCTATCTGTGGGCTTTTTGTATAGTGTAGTCGAAAGGCAGTTGCCGTCTACCGATATCTGCACGTCGAGAAAATTAATTCTAGAGTCGGAGATACTGTGGGTGAACCTGATTGAGGGGTGCAGGGCATTAAACTGAGCTATGAATTCCAACAGGCTTGCCTCATCATGTTCCCATACAAGAAATATGTCGTCCAGGAAACGCTTGTAGAAAAGTGGTTTTTTTGGCTGTTTCTCAAGGAACGGAATTTCTAGTGACGCCATGAATATTCCAGCGTAGTTAGGTGCCATTTTTGTGCCCATCGCAGTACCGCTCATCTGGAGGTAGTGCTCACCATGAAACTCAAAATTGTTCGAATTCAGGACCAGTTCAAGAAGGACGGAAAGAGTTCCATTGTCCAAATCTACCGAAGATTTTGAGCTTTCGAAGGCTGCCAGTGTTGCCGCTATGCCGTCGGCATGCGGGATGTTTGTATACAGGGAGCAAACATCCAGAGTCGCTAGAAGGCCTCCTGTGGGGATGGTCAAGCTGGAAATCTCCCGAAGGAAATGACTTGTGTCCTTGATGTAAGAAGGAAAACTGGGAGGGATGTCCTTGGTGAGAAAGTTGATAAAATTAGATATGTTCTTAGTCACAGCCCCATTGCTGGACACTATTGGACGGCCAGGATGGTTGGCCTTATGTATTTTAGGGAGGAGATTAGGGAGGAACCCCTACAGTATATATATATATATATATATATATATATATATATATATATATAGGTCTCTCATCTAGAATGACTTTAAAGATTGATCCATGCACAGTTCATTCTTTTTCAGACTATCAGATGTGCCCAAATTTTGGATTCTTGTCATTTCAAGCATGTCAAGCAAACTCCATAAAAATGCTGTTGGACCTCATTATAACTAAGTAGAAAGGGCCCTGCTATTTCTTTGCTACAGCTGTATGTGACCTTGGTCACAACTGTTACATGCCAACAGGCTTGCCTGCCGTCATGTATGCCAAAGACAAAACAGCAAACATAGAAGGTGTTTAGTCTGCTGCCAATGTGTGTTGCGGGAACCTTCAGCACACTTAGAGCCCACTACGAGGTGGAATTTGCGTACACTAACTGAATATGTCAGGCTTGCCACCGCACCCCAGTTAGTATATCGACAGCCCCCATGGGCTTCAGCACCTAGGAAATGGGTCCTGAAGGAATAATCTCGAAGAGGACAAGGAAAACCAATTGAGAGTATTTAGCTCCCTTTTCTAGGTGCTGAAACCAATACAGACAGCTGTAAAAGTGGGCATGTGGTAGCAATGTCGTACCGATTTTTGTTGCCTTTCCTGGAGGAGCACTGTAGCCACAATGTTTCACCGCATGACTGACAGCACTGTTGTGTGGAGAATGCATACGCCAGACCAAAGGCTAGCCTTCTCTGTGCCCCGCGCAACTCTTTGATGTTGGTCAAGGGAAATTTTTTCCTCCTTCGTTTCTTCATGACGGCACAGTCTGTACAGAGGCAAGCGACCGGTGCTGAAAATCATGCACCAGCTAGGTCAACTTTCCCTTCTACTTGTTTCCCACTGCATGCCGTCATGGGCAGTGAGGAGGTTGCAGAACAGGGGAGCTCCAGTGACCTGGGCAACTTTGTTGAGCTGCACATCATTCATAGGGCTGATTGTCATCTGATTGTCAGCAAAGACTGCAGATCTAGCATCAAACCATGCACCGAAGCTGACAAACTGTCCAGAAAAACGCTACATACATGCTCATCCTCAGGCCGGAAAGTCTTCTACATGTTCTGTGCAGTAATCTTAGTTTGCCTCATAAAATGGGTACGGAAGCATTGAGTTTCATTACAAATTGACATAAAGTGGAGACCACTTATAATATAACCGCTTTTAGCGCGGAACCGGATATAACGCGGCTTTCCCTGACCACCGGTGTTCCAGCCATAGAACTCAACGTATAGGCCAACCGCTTAATACGCAGATGTACGAACCGGCTATAGCGCGGTTTTTTGAAGGTCGCAGCGCAACCATGAAATTTGGGCACGGAGCGCAGCAGAGTATATATGCGCGGAGGCACAGGCAACGGCGAAAAGAGAGCGTGGCGGACGCGCCACCAAACGAGAGAGGGAGCAGGCGGCCCCGATGTGATGCCCGAGGGAAGGCAAGCGCATACGTCATGGTAGCAGCGCCCAATCCAGGCGTGCGCTGCACAGAGGGCAGGGTAGAACCAGCAACGGAGCCGAGCGCAGCCGTCGTTGTTTTTTTTTTTCACTGCAGTCTCTTTGTTGTCTTCTGTGCACGCACGCCGTGCATTCAGGCTTCTTTCGTGATGGCGGCGACGTCAAAAAGCGGCATGCTTTATCGCTTGAAACGAAGGAACGTGTGATCAAGGACGTCGAGAGCGGAATGAAGAAGACATCGGTGGCGGCGAAATACGTGATATCCGACACAACCGTGTCGACTATCCTCAAGAATTGGGAGAAGGTGCGGCAGCAACTGCAGCAAGATTCTTCTTCGAAATCACGAAAGAGAATTCGTGCAAGAGAATTCGTGCGTCTAAGTACGAGGGCGTGGACGTGGCACTTTTCAGGTGGTTTCGAGAAGTGCGGGCTCAGAGCATACCAGTAAGTGGCCCCATGCACCAACAAAAAGCTAGGTGCTTTGGTGTTCTGTTAGGCCACGATGACTTTAATCCACTTAATGGATGGATTCAATGGTTCAAAGACCGTCATGGCATCAGCTGCAAAGTTGTGTGCGGCGAAAGTGGAGAAGTTAACGACGAGTCCATCGCAGTCTGGCTCCACTTAAATTTAGAAACCATACTGTCGACATATGCTGACAGGGACATATACAATGCCGACGAAGCTGGCATATTTTATAGCCTACTGCCGAACCGCACTCTCCGCTGAGAGGCGAACCCTGCTCTGGCCGGAAGTCTTCAAAGGAGCGCATACTGTGCTGTTTTGCGCAAATATGGATGGCTGCGACAAGCGTCGCCTGTTTGTCATTGGAAAATCGGCGAGGCCACGTTTTTTCAAAAAATGAGAGTACCTGCCAGTGGCGTACAAAGCAAACAAAAAGGCATGGATGACGCAAGAGATGTTTACAAGCTGGCTTTGCAAGTTTGACGAGGATATGGTGGTAGAGAAGCGGCGGGTTGTGCTTATCCTTGGCAATTGCACTGCTCATAACGTCCAGCCAAAGTTGGCTGCTGTCAACTTCAAATTTTTGCCAGCAAACACTACCGCTAAAAGTCAGCCCCTTGACCAGGGCGTCATCGACCCTGTAAAGGCGCTCTACAAGAAACGTATCTGCGAAAGAGTTTTGCTTAACATGCAGCAGCAGCAGCCCCTTAAGGTGCATTTAAAGGGTGCCATCGACATGGTTGTTGCTTCCTGGTGGCAGTTGAAAGCCGAAACAAAAAGTAAGTGCTTTCGAAAGGCTGGATTTGTACGTGATGAGGCTCTTGAAGCCGATGAGCAGGGCAATGTTGCCGTCGATGGGGCAGTCAACGCCGACGACGTGTGGTTTGGCCTTGTTGAGAGTAACTTTGTTTCTGCAGCGTGACACTTTTGAAGAAGATGTCGATGCTGATGAAAATGAGTTGGCTGTCTGCGACGAAGCAAGCACGGACGATGCGATTGTCGCAGCTGTGCGCAGTGGTGTGGAGCTTGCGACCGAAGATGAGTCGGACAGCGAGGACGATGTAGACACGATGCCAGATGTGCCGTGCAAAGATGCGCTCGAATACCTGAGCAGAATGAAAATGTACTGCGCGAAAAACAGTTTGAGCGACAAAGCACTTCAATGTTTAAGCTTTGTTGAGTACGAATCATTCAAAGTGCAGTGAAAAAACACCGCCAGAAAAAAATCGCCACATTCTTCCGATGATGCACTTTTAATGCAAACATTGTTCGCGTTCAATTTGCGGTTATTTTGTATGTGCGTACGTGTGCAATTGTGATGCAAACAATGTTTCTTGTTCAGTTGCGATTATTTTGTATGTGTGTGCGTGTGCAATATGTGCAATAAATTGTGTTTGGAAGGTAGGTTGCCCGTTTCGCGTGAGTAAGAACCTAAAAACACGATGTTTTGGTTATAATGCAGTACCGCTTATAGCGCGGATTTTCGCAACTCCCGCGACTTACATGCACAAAAGGGTCAATGGGATTCATTTGAGGTTTGTTATATCCTGTCGCAAAAAAATTTGTTTGTACAAATGTTTGTACAAATGGCATGTGACACATTGGAGCCACCGCGGTGGCTCAGCTGTCTTTCAGATTCAATCCCGGGTACCGCGGTCGCATTTCCATGGAGGTTTGAATGTAGCTGTGAGCGCAAAAGTACCACATGTTTATTTTAGGGATGTGCGAATATTCGAAATTTTGGATACGAATCGAATATGTTTGATATTCAATTCGTATTCGTATTCGAAAATTGATACTATTCGTGAATTTCCAAATAATCGAAAATTCCCAAATACTCACCAGCGATCGTATACTGCGCATACTTTCATAAATTCGACGGTGGCAAAACCACACCATCCGAGCAAATTAGCCGATAATCGAGTTAAAAATTCCAGGAAAACAATACAGAGGTCCTATCCGCTTCCTTCTCCGCCGTTTATCACGCGGACCGACCACATCCCGACGCCGCAAGGCTTCACCTCATGAGAATTTCCCCAAGAGGGCTTTTCCACATATCACCCGTGCTGCGAACAAGATGACCGACGGCCCGCTTCGAGCAATCGCAACGCGAAATCGCGCTTTTTTTTAATCCTTCTGTAATACGTTACATATTTAATGCCCACATCCGAAAAATGCGCCCTGTCGCCTTCATCACTCTCCGAGCGGGACTTCCGGCATCCCGTTTTGTAAACTACGCTGTGCGGGAAAGCCTACTTGCAGAATGCCGCGGGAGCCTCCTGAAGGGGCGCGTCGAGTAGTCACAATAGGGCAAGCGATCCTGTTAAAATCTCGCCTATTGCATGGTGCATTGTGACCTGCACACCTCTTTAGCGGGCATAATGGCAGGCGTGGCAACAATCGGAAGACCTCTGTCGCTAGGGCAAAAAAATAGCCTGGCTGCGTAGTTTCGGTTTCTGAGCTTCACTGCTGCCCCACGGCAACTTCAAATGTCGGCCCCCGCATTCGCCGATAGTCCAATCCCAGCTCCGCGCGGCTTACTTCTTTTTCCTTTTTAGAAACCGCCTCGCCGCTTCGACGCCAGTGTGTGTTCCCTGGCCCCTTGCTTGCATTTGTGTTGTTCTTCCAGCAGTCCAAAACAGGTGGCTCGTCACGGGCTTACAGGTGTTAGCGCGATGGAGCCGCCTCATAAGGCCTTACTGCATCTTCAGCATTTTCGGCAGCATTTTTTTTTTTTTCGAAGGGGAGCGGGCAATTTTATTAACAGAGGCCTTCGGTTGAACCGGGCATTTCTTCCGGTCCCTTGAACTCCAAATGAATGAGGTTTAATAGTCATCATGTTATTTTTTTTGCCAGTCTTGTCATTTTATGGATTTTGTTTTGCATGACCTCATTATAGTTTGGATACTGTTATGCTATCTGCTCAAGTAGTATACATTTCTGTGCACATTATGTTTTTTTATATGGTACTGAGGCAGTCTAGTTTTGTTTATTTTAGCTGCAAAGACCGTACACTATTCTGAAAAAAATAAGGACAACAATGTTTGCTTGCTCATCATTTTCTGAATTTTTTTTTTGTACTGAACAGATATTCGATTCGATATTTGAAGCCATTTTTTCTTCATATTCGTATTCGATTCGTATTCGAAACTCAATATTCACACACCCCTAGTTTATTTATTACTTATTTTTTACAGAGACCTGCAGCGCCCGAAGGCATTATTGCAGAGGGGAAACACAAGAACTTCTGCTCGTTTGGCCAAAAGTGCGCAGGATAACAAAAATACAATTGCACAACTAATAATAGATTAGGGAAAGCATGCACTGAAGGAGGACAACCGCGCTCCATAAATACAATGACACTAATGAAATGAAAAAACGCGCAAGAGAACTGTGCGCCACGTCACACATCAGATAAGAATGCACGGAATTGACCTTCCGTGCAGCACTCAGTGATGCCAGCTGGCAGCCTGTTCCATTGATTGATCGTCCATGGAAAGAACGAGGTTTTGTAAATATGTCGTACATTTAATCTTTCGGATCTTCCACTGATGATCAAGTCGTCTAGAAAAAAAGTGAGGTTGAAGCAGGTACCGGTCTTTGTCAATGCTCAGCTTTCCAAAATAGATGCAATGCATGATTTGCAACCTCAAATGTTTCCTACGGTTAGCTAAAGATCCCCAACCAAGGTGGTTTTTAAGAGACGTGACACTAGTTGAGAAGCTGTAATTATTGCACACGCTCGAGCATGTCACATAAGTAAGCAAACTGGTCCTCCCATACAGGGCAGGCATATTCTAGAATTGTTCGTTTTTTGACGTTAGGCTGTGCTTTATTGAAATTTCGTTTTAAGAAATTAAGCATTCTGCAGGCTTTGGATATAATATACTCAACTTGCCTCGTCCACGTTAGGTTAGATGTAAAATAAACGCCGAGATACTTATTATATTCAAGTACATTTTGCAAGGGAACATTATGTAATGAGTAACTTGTTTTTAATGGAGAACGCTTTCGAGTGAGAGAGATAAATTGGCATTTTGTAGCGTTCAAAGACATTTGCCATTTTGAGCACCAGCACTGGATGGAATCCAAGTTTCGCTGAAGTTTTACCGCATCAGAGGAACTTTCCACAACATGGTAAACGACACAGTCGTCAGCATATAGCTGAACTTTGCAGGCAAGTTCCAAAACAATAACATTAAGAATGGGCCTCTGCGGTACACCTGAGGAAATATTTAAGTAATCTGAGTGCGAACCATTAATCAAAACACTCTGCATGCGGCCCTGAAGATACGAATGAAACCAATTGATGACAGTGGGGTGCAGACTAAGACAACTTAACTTATGTAATAATAGTAAATGATGTACAGAGTCAAAGGCTTTCTTAAAATCTAAAGTACGCAATCTATTTGAGAGCCACGGTCAAAGGAAGAAAACAGATCATTACTAAACTCAAGTAACTTAGTAGTACAGGAAAAACCTCGCCTAAAGCCATGCTGAATGTCTGTAAAATACTCATGAGAATCAAGGTGTTTTATGACTGCGCTATATATTATGCGCTCCAACGTTTTACAGCACACACAGGTTAAAGAAATCGGTCGATAATTAACTACAGAGCTTTTTGAACCACTTTTATGCACTGGTACCACATTAGAATTTTTCCAGTCATTTGGCAGAGGCGCCGAGTTAAGAGATGCTCGGAACAAGATGACTAAGTAATGAGAGATTTCATTCGCGCATGACTTTCAAACAAAGTTAGGAACACCATCAGGACCACCGGCAGAAAATGAATTGATATCACTAAGCAATTTTAGCACGCTTTGATGAGTAGAAACCAATTCAGACATGGTTTTAGTGACAGATTCAAGAGTTAACGGGAGTTCTTCGATGTACCTTGGCTCAAAAGCAGTCTGAAAAAGAGCATTAAAGCAGCATGCCTTATCACCATCATTAGAAATAACTGAACCATCAAAGTCTAAATTCGGGATTTTGACAGATTCACGTTCATTGTGTTTCAAAAACGTCCACAATTCCTTGGTATTATTACGCAGTTTTGATCCCAAGTCATTTAAATAGCTATCCTTAAGAGCTTTAATTTTGTTTTTAGTATACTGCCAAGAGCACGAATCGATTGCAGTACTGCAGGGCACCGATTTGTTTTGTATGATTCTAGAAGGCGATGTTTTTTCCTGATAAGCCATCTGGTCTGCCGCATGATCCATGGTTTGTTGTGGTGCTTTCCAGAAAGACTTTTAGATGGGATATACTGATCAATTAGGCATTCCAGCTTATTCTTGAATACTTCCCAAAGGGAACTACAATCTAAATTCTGGCTAAGATTAATAAATTTAGGAAGGAAAGATGAAAGTTCATTCTTCATTGATGTATAGTCGCCCTTATTAAAAAAGAAAACCTTTCGAGGTTGACCTCTTAGAATTAAATAAGGAAAATGCAGAACGTTAACGACAATACAACTGTGGTCGCTTATTCCTGGTATGATCACTGTGTCATGCACTACTGAAGGCCGGTTGCAGAACAGTAAATCTAACACTGAAAATGAGTGCTCAGTTTCCCTTGTAGGCTCAGTGACTTACTGGTATAGGTCATTAGTAGTAGTTAATTCATAAAAGGATGAAGACAATGAAGAATGGTTCATACGAAGAGGTTTGTAGTCTACCCATTTGAAATCAGGCATGTTGAAGTCCCTACCAAAAAGAAAGTAATTTTTTAAGCTGTGTAGAAATTCAGACAACGATCTGAAAGCGTCAGGGTTGGCAGCAGAAGGAGGGCGGTAGACTGAGCAAATAGCCAAATTCTTTCCATTGTTTAGGCGAAGGCTGCACCATACTACTCGCAACCAACTATGGGCGCTGTTATTAATGAAGAGCTAAAACACTGGTCAAGAAGTAAAAAGACCCCCCATCATGCAAGTGTTGATCGCTACGGTACGCGTCATAACCGGTGGGAAATACTTCAGAGCTGAGAACGGAATTATCCAGTCACGTTTCAGTGCCAATTATAACATGAGGTTTTACAGAGGAAACAAGAGTAGCAAATTCGTCAGTTTTATTTTTGATACTCCTGCAATTCACGATGAGAGATATAAATTCAAAATTTGATGAGTCCAAGGGCATAGAACGAAAGGTGGGCACGAGCAGCGGAGCGGGCAGTTGCCTCCCTTTTTGCCTCGAAGCTCGACGACTCGGTCATGTTCAAAATCATAGACAAAACATTTTTTGTTGGCAAGGAGCTTATCAAATCGCAACTTGGAAGGAAAGGCCGGGTCACTTGCGTATTGTGAGAACCTGAAGCGTGCCTTTCTGACTGCGGCCGTGAAGATAAAGTGTCCTTTATCTTAGGGCTGCACGATAAGATATTGTCTTTGACTTTATGACTACAAAATTTAACGACAATCGGTCGGTGCTTGCCTTCAACAAAATGTCCTATTCGATGAGCCTTTTCGATGCTTTCAGGTGGAACATTTTGGTTACGATGAGACGAAAAGAATTCGCGCACTTTTTTTCAGATTCAGACCAACTCTCTGTTTCGGAGTCATTTAGACCTAGAATGAGCAAATTATTCCTGCGGGACCTATTGGAAACATCTTCAAAACACGCCTTAAGATAAGCAACGTCCCTGGTCAAGGTGTCAACACATGATGATGCGTTTGAATCACCAGCCTTTGCGGCCAGCCGTGAGGAATGCATGTCGTTCTCCAGTGTAGCGATCCTGCCCCTCAAACATTGTAAGGACGTACTTGTAGCATCCTGGCTGTTTAAGCATATGTAGTTCCTGAAGGAACTGCGAAGGTCGAGTCGTTTTATTACTGCATAAATGCCAGCAATGGCTTCATTATCCGAATTCATCTTGTGTATATCGAAACCGGGACCGGGGTTGCTCTCAACATCAACACATATTAACTGTAAAATTTGACATAACAGACCATGGCCATACTTCAACTTATCAACACACTTTTTCAAAACACAAAGCAAGTCGTCGGGGCACGACACCGCAATAATACATCGATTGGAACTGCAATAGCACGCAGCAGGAAACAGGTAACTAACCTAGGCCGTGGTAAGCACATGGCCAATGCGATGTCACGCCCCAGCTGACCGGCTTGAAACTGGCGAATAAATATCCGTCCCTCGGAGATAGTGCTGACAGATCAACAGTGTGGGCGAAGCCAAACTGGGAGGCAGATGTGCAGGTGGTACGCAGCAGCTTGCCATCGAGGCATCATCAGCAGCAGTCGAGCTGAGGTTGAACTTGACAGACGCATGCTTGGATGCTATATCCAACGATGAAATATCCACGGACCTTTATGGCCCGTGTTATGGAACCTTTGGTTCATGATGGACATGAAGCAGTGCAATGGCACACGGCCTAAAAAGAGACCAGGGGGAAGAGTAGAAATGGACACAACACAGCACTGGACTAGCAACTTGCATTTATTTGATGCGCTGTGCATATAAATATAAGTGAAGCAACCAAAAAAATGGATGAAAACCACTGCAAAGAGCAGACTCGTGCACCAAGAACCCTGTAAGGCAACAACGGCCAAGTCACACAGTTCAAGAAATGGAGTTCTTTTCTCTTGCATTTATATGCACAGTGGACCAAATGAATGCCAGTTGTTTGTTCAGTGCTCTGTTGTGTCCATTTCTACTCTTCCTTCTACTCTCTTCTTAGGCCAGGTGCCGTTGCACTGCATCATGTTCATCAGTTCGTGCTTTGGTTCATGTTTCTTAATAACTACATGCTTTAGTTGGTGCTTACAGTGCACACATCCATTTGCAGGGAGTTTGCCGAGAAAGCCCTGGCAGAGATCGCCAAGTTCCGGGAGCAGAAAGAGCAAGACCTGACCCAGGCATTGACCATCCTCGTCAGCACCAACATCCGTCTCTGCAGAGAGGTGGCCCCACTTTGCACCACCCTTTTTCGCGTTCAGAAGCAGAACAGCGTCTGTAGCTTGTGTGTCTCACAAAGGCAGTCGTTGTGGAATGCTTAACACCCACCGTGGAAGAAAGCCAGGATAATTAACCAACCAAATAGCATGCCCTGGCACAAAGCCAGGCTGCATATGGCTTGGCAATGGGTGGGATGCTTAATGAAAGAGCTTTGTTCGCTGTTTTCTTCATTACTTCACTTGTAGTAACCTCAAGTCGTGTGTGCTGCTTTCTTTCTGGGGGGGCATCATGAAGTGCACAGAATTGATGACCGGCAGTATTTTAGCATAAAGGGAAGCACGTCGTGTTACGGCCCCAAGTAACGGACTGGTATAGCTGGACTGCGGCTGCCTCAAGCCATGGCTGCTTGAAGATCATTGGCCTCTGTCCATCTGTGAACACAGCTTGGCTATGACAGCAACAGTGGTTACTGCAGTCTGACATGCTGGCAACAAAGAGGGTAGATGCGCATCAGTTGAGAGTGCATCGCATGCTTCGAAAGGTATGGCACCTCAGGTGCAGGTATAAATAGCGTCACATTTACAGGAAACGTCATCTATGCAAGCTCATTTTCTCATTTGAATAGAGCCCACTCAGACCTGCAGACTTAAATACTGACAGTGGGTCTAAAGTGGACGATCAGGTTGGCCCGGTTAAAAAAAAAATTTATCATCCATCCAAGGGTGCCAGCAGCAGTCAACAGACTCCCGGACTAGGGACCCTGACCATGTCAAACCCTCGGTCCTAAACGCGTCAACGTTTTCACCACCAACTTGTGGCCAACCTATTACTAGCTGTTTCCCCGCAGGGGGGCGTCTACAGCCTGCAGGCGTCGGTGAGTGGCGACACCGCGGGTTCCTAAGCATCCGCAGGGACATCCCCGCAAGGGGATGATGGTGAACTGTGCATCACCACTGACCCGAGCACCCACGCCTCACCGTGCGTGGCATCGCCGTGTCCGGGAAAAAGGGGATCCTGGTGGTTGAGCCGATGCCGGGCGTTTGGACCCTTAAGGCCCCTCGGCGGAGGCAACACACCACTTTGGCCCCAGCTTCCTGCAGACGGCACCTCCGGCCTGACCCGACCGGAGGAAATCGGCGGTCGCCTTTTCCTATCCTCCCCTAAATCTTTACCTTTCCTACGCCTTTCTCACAACTCTCCTCTATCCTACTCACTTCTAGTTTCTTCCTTTTCTCCCTGGCGGCGAGGGTTAACCTTGTGTGGCCAACCACCCTGAGTTGCGTCATATTGGGTTATAGTTGAGGTGTACAGCTGGCGTGGGCAGGACTTTTTGCAAGTTCCTGTCCCGTCCCCTTGTTGGACTCCATGGTGGGTGGCTGGCACCACGGCCGAACAACATACTTAATCTATGGCAAACCTTCTCTCAGCATCTGATCGCCCCGATAAAAGGAGGCGGACCGAAGCCACAGCAGAGTTCCTGCAGAGAACCAAAAAGAATCGTGCTAAATATCATGTGATTCATTCACAAATCCAAGAAAAACCAGCTCGAATATTGTCCCCATTCCTCGTGTCAAAATGCTTAACAGAATCCTTAGGCATAAAATACAAAGTCAGCAAAACAGCCAGTGGAGACCTTCTACTCCAACTCGACAACGAAGCACAACATGCAAAGCTCCCAACCATTCAATCTATTGGGGATGTTCCCATGACCGTCACTGCACATCGAACCCTAAATACCGTCCGTGGCGTAATCTCCGACCCGGACTTCTTCCACATCACCGAGAATGAATTGCTAGATGGTCTTTCTGAACAAAACGTCGTCAATGTCCAGAGAATCACCATACGTAAAGATGATAAAGAAATTCATACAAATCACTTGATCCTAACATTCTATGCAAGCACACTACCCGAGACAATAGAAGTGGGATACTTGAAAATACAAGTCAGACGATACATACCTAACCCTCGCAGATGCTTTAACTGTCAAAGATACGGCCATGGGTCAACCAGCTGCCGCGGTCATAAAACCTGCGCGAAATGTGCCTCGAAAGAACATGCAACTGAGAACTGCGATGCAGTGGCCTCCCTCTGTGCCAACTGCGAAGGCGATCACCCTGCTTACTCCAAGTCTTGTCCAAGATGGAAAACTGAAAAAGAGATCATAACTCTGAAAACAAAGGAAAACATATCATTCAAAGAAGCTAGAAAAAGGTTAGCACTTACAAACCCGTTTCTATTCACTGCAAAGACAAACTTCGCGGATGTGGTGCGCAATGGCGGAGCACCACACCCGGCTCTGGCCACTGCCAAGGCAAAGCCTCCGGCAGGGCAATTCCCGCCCCCGGCAGACGCGGCGAAGGCTGCCCTGCCATCCGGAAAAAAAGGCACGCCGGCATTTCAGCCGGCCGCCCTCAAGGCTTCCCCCAGTCGGGAGAGGCCTCTAAACCGCACACCCGCGGGTTCTCCGCGGCCGTCCAGGGCCTCTAGTGAGGCAATGGACACAACTCAAAACTCGCCCCCGTTACAGCGGCGGAACAGCTCTCTTGAGCGTAAAAGAAAAGACAGGGCCCCCATTACAGGACCCTTAAAAACTTGAACAAGTTCTTTTTTTAACTCGCTCAAAACTTATCCAACATGACATTCCTAATTAGTTGGAACTGCCGAGGACTTTTAAGAAATTACAGTGATGTAAGTGATCTTTTAAACTCTTTTTCCCCTGTGGCGTTATGCCTACAGGAAACGAACTTAGGTTCTAAACATACAAACATTTTAAAAAATTACCAAGTCTTTCGGTGTGACCGAGAGCAAGCGAGTAGGCTCTCTGGAGGTGTTACGATTATCATCCAGTCTGGTTTTGCAACCCGTGAAATCAAGTTAAAAACCAAATTTGAAGTAGTTGCAGTCACTGTTATCCATTTTAAAACTATCACAATATGTTCCATATATCTCGAGCCACACCAAACAGTTACACTTCAAGACATGGAAGCACTTCTAGAACAGCTACCATAGCCATATCTTTTAACGGGGATTTTAATGCGCACTCTTCTTTCTGGGGAAGTGAAGAAACTGACACTAGAGGCCGCGTTTTGGAAGATTTTATTCTATGCAATAATGTCTGTCTGCTAAATTCGGGAAAACACACATATTGTACCCCAAGCACTGGAAAAATGAGCTGTTTAGACTTATTTTCAGCTGCTGTCAGTCACTGTTCCGGCAGACGCTATCGTTTAGTTCACCATCTGTTTTTACTGATTTTAAATGGGATATTCTTGATGATCCACGGGGAAGTGATCATTTACCAATAACTATTAGCCTGTCATCCTCTCCGTCAATCATTCCGAGCAAACCTCGTCGTTGGAAATTACACTTGGCTGACTGGGTACTGTTTCGTAAAAATGCTAGTCCGGAGAAACTATTTTCGGATGATCTAAGTATTGACGAACTAAATAAGATTTTCACAACCTGTATAATTACTGCTGCACGCATATCTATTCCTCAGTCGTCGGGCGTAGTGAGACAATGTCAGAAGCCGTGGTACTCACAAGAATGTAAAGAAGCAAAACGGAAACAAAATAAAGCATGGGGAATTTTTCGTAGGTACCCTACTCATCAAAACCTTGTAAATTTCAAAAAAGCAAGAGCCAAAGCGAGGTATATTCGTCGAAGTGCCGAAAAAACATCATGGCAGAAATATATAACATCTATAAACAGGTCAATAACATCGAAGAAATTGTGAGAGCAAGTTCACAAAATAAATGGCAGCTACTCTCCCTTCACAATCCCTTTTCTCACAGGCGCAGGCACACAAACGAGTATTAAACAACAGGCAGACGTTCTAGCGAAACATTTTTCTACAATTTCTGGTTCCGCACATTATACAGAGTCATTTTTAAGGCACAAAAACATAGCTGAAAAACAAAGACTTCCAACAAGTGGTGGTTCGAACGAGCCGTATAACAGCCTAATTACTCTCGAGGGAATACATAAAGTACTGTCGGCTGGCAAACAGACAGCACCCGGCCCTGATGAAATGCATTGAGATGCTGGCACACCTTTCCGAAACATCAGTAGAAGCACTTATAAAATTTTTTAACAAAATATGGAAACTAGGAAAAATACCAGAGTCCTGGAAAAAAG